>NC_064627.1:786202907-786440545 GCF_023864275.1 Schistocerca cancellata | reverse complement strand
CCTGGTTTCCTTCTTCCAAAAGCGATATTAAGAAGTGCATCGACTGCAGCGTCATTGACGGTCGTGGGTCCGGGCGCCGGCGCGCCAGCGGTGGCCTGTCGGAGCTGCTGGTGCCTCCATGTAGAGCTACCGCTGAGCCCGGGCTCCTCGCCGCTAACGAAGTGATTGCTTTTGGTGACATCATTTGCAATAGCGACTGCGCGAATTGACGGTACCTCGTATGGAAAGAATGAGAAGCTGATGCTGCTGAGGACTCGGCCGCGAGCATTTCCGACGACTTCTTGGGCTCTCATTCGTGATGGCATTCAGACAGGCAAGGGTGCTGTCGATTGTTGCATACGAATGCGAAATACCTGCATTGTGCGTTTCCGCAAAGTGATTTTTACGCCAAAGTTGCGATCGTCCTACAAGTTGTGTCAGATGTGGAGCACAGAGCGTAGCAGTTTCCGTGGTGTAGCGGTTATCACGTCTGCCTAACACGCAGAAGGTCCCCGGTTAGATTCCGGGCGGAAACACTTTTTCGTCGCACTCAACAAGACCCTTGCTACAATCTCTACTGTGACCATTTAAATCAATTTCAAACGGCCCACCACCAGGGCTCAGATGATACATGAAACTCTTTCAGAACCGGCTACTTGGTTTTTGTGCTTACCTGGAGGGCTGGAAATGCGCGGAACAGCCGCCGGCATGACGGTAGTTGCCTAACACGCAGAAGGTCCCCGGTTAGATTCCGGGCGGAAACACTTTTTCGTCGCACTCAACAAGACCCTTGCTACAATCTCTACTGTGACCATTTAAATCAATTTCAAACGGCCCACCACCAGGGCTCAGATGATACATGAAACTCTTTCAGAACCGGCTACTTGGTTTTTGTGCTTACCTGGAGGGCTGGAAATGCGCGGAACAGCCGCCGGCATGACGGTAGTTGCCACACGTTTGCACAAAACGCAAGGGCTCGTCCGGGATTTGAACCCGGGACCTCCTGCACCCGAAGCAGGAATCATACCCCTAGACCAACGAGCCTGTTCGTAGCGTCTAAGCGCTGCACATGACTGACGCCTCCGTTCTTGGTATCACCATGCAGAGCTGCCGCTCACCCAGCGTTTTCCCTGGCTGTTGCGGTTTGATTGTTTTCATCGATGTCTTTTACAATAGCAACTTCTAGAATCGGAGGGAGCTCGTAGGCGATGCCTTTGCTTACGCAGGAAAAATCTGTTGCCACTACGGGTTTCTAGGCAGAACAGCCGAAGAGCCGTCGTTTCCGTGGTGTAGCGGTTATCACGTCTGCTTTACGCGCAGAAGGTTCCCGGTTCGATCCCGGGCGGAAACACGACTTTTTTTAAACCCCTTTTCGGATTCCATTTCCGAGATAACGTCACGTCTGCGTATGCATGGATAATAAATGTCGTGTGCTACACGGATATCGCTTCATTTTACTGTCAAATGCTCTTGCTCCCATAGTGTACCGGTATTCAGTAACTCAGAACGCTCGTAGCTCCATTCTGGCCGGCAAAGTTTATAATCCATTTCTTCAGGACTACTTCAAGTGCGCTTCATACTGGCTTTCCTGAGCTCACTGCACTCGCCTTGTCACAGCTCCGTTGAAGTGTGAACGTAACTAATAGTGAGAAACTCTTAACTACGCTCAGTCTTGTATCCCACCCTTTGGTTGTTGTCGTCGCTAACCAGATGAAGGTAGACTGCTCCACGATTGAGGTTCGTCTCCACTCACGGTGCACATGTTCTGCAAAGACAACCTTTGTTTTCCGTTGCATGCAAGATTACTGTCGGCTCTTCTACAGCAATCGACCCATGTAATTTACTGGTGTCAGATTCTTGCCATATCAAACGGTCCCTTCATCACCGTAGTGCTACACAAAGCGTGCTGCGGCAGGCATCTATTCTTCATTGCAGAGCTGCAAACGTGGGTGAGCTCCACCTACTCTTCAGCACGGTCAAAACGGTAGGGCTCGTCCGGGATTTGAACCCGGGACCTCCTGCACCCAAAGCAGGAATCATACCCCTAGACCAACGAGCCACCTGCCAGTAGCAATGAAGCTAATCCCAAGCAGTCCAGCTCCGAGGAACACTAACTTCCATGTAAATCAGAAACAAAAGCGCTTTCTGAAGGCAGCGCTCACCACTGATGGGAAGAATATGAAAGGCAATGAATATAGAGTGAATAATTTCATCGCGCTCTGCAGATGAACAGACGGTGGTGTTTCACTTTCGTCATGTGCTTTCTCAGTGTCAAGGGAAGGCAAATGCACTAAACAAAAGAACATCGGGAATCCGAAACACCAACTCATAACGAAAAGATTGCGGAATATACTGCAAGCAAAACTTCCAGAAGACCACTCCTGAAGGCGTCGGTGCCTTAACAATTATTCCGTGCAGCAATGATCATCTAGGAAGAGCCAACTGTACGTGTCGCTCCACCACACAACTTTTTTTGATATTGTTTTACCTAAATTTCCATTACCTCTTCGTTACAAGAATACTGATGGTTTTCACCTGATCTGCTTCGTCCAGCAGCGATAGTAGTAAGTAAATCGACGACAGTTTCATTAAAAGTAGGTCAGACACAGAAATCGGAGTTACGTGTAGCTCATGTTATTACGCTTTCAAATGCAGTTCTCCGGCTGGGAGCAGTGGCGTACTCCTGTAATCCAAGCGTCTGGGAGGCCGTTGTTGTGGAAGAGATCTGGGAACAACTACAGATTCGGCCGTTTCATCAGCTCAGGAACGACCGCGACGCCTTCATCGAGCTCTGCAGATTGACCAGATAGCAGTGCGGAATTTTCGGCTAGTGGTGGCTCGGGGTTAAGAGAAGTCGAGAGCAGTGAGCAAAACTACATCGGGAAACCGAAACAGACGACTCATAACGAAAAGATTGCGGAATGTACTGCAAAAGCAAAACTTCGAGAAGACGAACTCTGAAGCCGTCGGTGCCTTGACAATCATTCCGTGCAGCAACGATAATCTGGCGAGAGCGAGGCGTGGGTGTCGCTCGACCACACAACACATTTTATATAATGTTCTACTTATTCTAAACTTGCGTTTCCAGATCATCAGTGAAATACTGTGTGATTTACACCTGGTTTCCTTCTTCCAAAAGCGATATTAAGAAGTGCATCGACTGCAGCGTCATTGACGGTCGTGGGTCCGGGCGCCGGCGCGCCAGCGGTGGCCTGTCGGAGCTGCTGGTGCCTCCATGTAGAGCTACCGCTGAGCCCGGGCTCCTCGCCGCTAACGAAGTGATTGCTTTTGGTGACATCATTTGCAATAGCGACTGCGCGAATTGACGGTACCTCGTATGGAAAGAATGAGAAGCTGATGCTGCTGAGGACTCGGCCGCGAGCATTTCCGACGACTTCTTGGGCTCTCATTCGTGATGGCATTCAGACAGGCAAGGGTGCTGTCGATTGTTGCATACGAATGCGAAATACCTGCATTGTGCGTTTCCGCAAAGTGATTTTTACGCCAAAGTTGCGATCGTCCTACAAGTTGTGTCAGATGTGGAGCACAGAGCGTAGCAGTTTCCGTGGTGTAGCGGTTATCACGTCTGCCTAACACGCAGAAGGTCCCCGGTTAGATTCCGGGCGGAAACACTTTTTCGTCGCACTCAACAAGACCCTTGCTACAATCTCTACTGTGACCATTTAAATCAATTTCAAACGGCCCACCACCAGGGCTCAGATGATACATGAAACTCTTTCAGAACCGGCTACTTGGTTTTTGTGCTTACCTGGAGGGCTGGAAATGCGCGGAACAGCCGCCGGCATGACGGTAGTTGCCTAACACGCAGAAGGTCCCCGGTTAGATTCCGGGCGGAAACACTTTTTCGTCGCACTCAACAAGACCCTTGCTACAATCTCTACTGTGACCATTTAAATCAATTTCAAACGGCCCACCACCAGGGCTCAGATGATACATGAAACTCTTTCAGAACCGGCTACTTGGTTTTTGTGCTTACCTGGAGGGCTGGAAATGCGCGGAACAGCCGCCGGCATGACGGTAGTTGCCACACGTTTGCACAAAACGCAAGGGCTCGTCCGGGATTTGAACCCGGGACCTCCTGCACCCGAAGCAGGAATCATACCCCTAGACCAACGAGCCTGTTCGTAGCGTCTAAGCGCTGCACATGACTGACGCCTCCGTTCTTGGTATCACCATGCAGAGCTGCCGCTCACCCAGCGTTTTCCCTGGCTGTTGCGGTTTGATTGTTTTCATCGATGTCTTTTACAATAGCAACTTCTAGAATCGGAGGGAGCTCGTAGGCGATGCCTTTGCTTACGCAGGAAAAATCTGTTGCCACTACGGGTTTCTAGGCAGAACAGCCGAAGAGCCGTCGTTTCCGTGGTGTAGCGGTTATCACGTCTGCTTTACACGCAGAAGGTCCCCGGTTCGATCCCGGGCGGAAACACGACTTTTTTTAAACCCCTTTTCGGATTCCATTTCCGAGATAACGTCACGTCTGCGTATGCATGGATAATAAATGTCGTGTGCTACACGGATATCGCTTCATTTTACTGTCAAATGCTCTTGCTCCCATAGTGTACCGGTATTCAGTAACTCAGAACGCTCGTAGCTCCATTCTGGCCGGCAAAGTTTATAATCCATTTCTTCAGGACTACTTCAAGTGCGCTTCATACTGGCTTTCCTGAGCTCACTGCACTCGCCTTGTCACAGCTCCGTTGAAGTGTGAACGTAACTAATAGTGAGAAACTCTTAACTACGCTCAGTCTTGTATCCCACCCTTTGGTTGTTGTCGTCGCTAACCAGATGAAGGTAGACTGCTCCACGATTGAGGTTCGTCTCCACTCACGGTGCACATGTTCTGCAAAGACAACCTTTGTTTTCCGTTGCATGCAAGATTACTGTCGGCTCTTCTACAGCAATCGACCCATGTAATTTACTGGTGTCAGATTCTTGCCATATCAAACGGTCCCTTCATCACCGTAGTGCTACACAAAGCGTGCTGCGGCAGGCATCTATTCTTCATTGCAGAGCTGCAAACGTGGGTGAGCTCCACCTACTCTTCAGCACGGTCAAAACGGTAGGGCTCGTCCGGGATTTGAACCCGGGACCTCCTGCACCCAAAGCAGGAATCATACCCCTAGACCAACGAGCCACCTGCCAGTAGCAATGAAGCTAATCCCAAGCAGTCCAGCTCCGAGGAACACTAACTTCCATGTAAATCAGAAACAAAAGCGCTTTCTGAAGGCAGCGCTCACCACTGATGGGAAGAATATGAAAGGCAATGAATATAGAGTGAATAATTTCATCGCGCTCTGCAGATGAACAGACGGTGGTGTTTCACTTTCGTCATGTGCTTTCTCAGTGTCAAGGGAAGGCAAATGCACTAAACAAAAGAACATCGGGAATCCGAAACACCAACTCATAACGAAAAGATTGCGGAATATACTGCAAGCAAAACTTCCAGAAGACCACTCCTGAAGGCGTCGGTGCCTTAACAATTATTCCGTGCAGCAATGATCATCTAGGAAGAGCCAACTGTACGTGTCGCTCCACCACACAACTTTTTTTGATATTGTTTTACCTAAATTTCCATTACCTCTTCGTTACAAGAATACTGATGGTTTTCACCTGATCTGCTTCGTCCAGCAGCGATAGTAGTAAGTAAATCGACGACAGTTTCATTAAAAGTAGGTCAGACACAGAAATCGGAGTTACGTGTAGCTCATGTTATTACGCTTTCAAATGCAGTTCTCCGGCTGGGAGCAGTGGCGTACTCCTGTAATCCAAGCGTCTGGGAGGCCGTTGTTGTGGAAGAGATCTGGGAACAACTACAGATTCGGCCGTTTCATCAGCTCAGGAACGACCGCGACGCCTTCATCGAGCTCTGCAGATTGACCAGATAGCAGTGCGGAATTTTCGGCTAGTGGTGGCTCGGGGTTAAGAGAAGTCGAGAGCAGTGAGCAAAACTACATCGGGAAACCGAAACAGACGACTCATAACGAAAAGATTGCGGAATGTACTGCAAAAGCAAAACTTCGAGAAGACGAACTCTGAAGCCGTCGGTGCCTTGACAATCATTCCGTGCAGCAACGATAATCTGGCGAGAGCGAGGCGTGGGTGTCGCTCGACCACACAACACATTTTATATAATGTTCTACTTATTCTAAACTTGCGTTTCCAGATCATCAGTGAAATACTGTGTGATTTACACCTGGTTTCCTTCTTCCAAAAGCGATATTAAGAAGTGCATCGACTGCAGCGTCATTGACGGTCGTGGGTCCGGGCGCCGGCGCGCCAGCGGTGGCCTGTCGGAGCTGCTGGTGCCTCCATGTAGAGCTACCGCTGAGCCCGGGCTCCTCGCCGCTAACGAAGTGATTGCTTTTGGTGACATCATTTGCAATAGCGACTGCGCGAATTGACGGTACCTCGTATGGAAAGAATGAGAAGCTGATGCTGCTGAGGACTCGGCCGCGAGCATTTCCGACGACTTCTTGGGCTCTCATTCGTGATGGCATTCAGACAGGCAAGGGTGCTGTCGATTGTTGCATACGAATGCGAAATACCTGCATTGTGCGTTTCCGCAAAGTGATTTTTACGCCAAAGTTGCGATCGTCCTACAAGTTGTGTCAGATGTGGAGCACAGAGCGTAGCAGTTTCCGTGGTGTAGCGGTTATCACGTCTGCCTAACACGCAGAAGGTCCCCGGTTAGATTCCGGGCGGAAACACTTTTTCGTCGCACTCAACAAGACCCTTGCTACAATCTCTACTGTGACCATTTAAATCAATTTCAAACGGCCCACCACCAGGGCTCAGATGATACATGAAACTCTTTCAGAACCGGCTACTTGGTTTTTGTGCTTACCTGGAGGGCTGGAAATGCGCGGAACAGCCGCCGGCATGACGGTAGTTGCCTAACACGCAGAAGGTCCCCGGTTAGATTCCGGGCGGAAACACTTTTTCGTCGCACTCAACAAGACCCTTGCTACAATCTCTACTGTGACCATTTAAATCAATTTCAAACGGCCCACCACCAGGGCTCAGATGATACATGAAACTCTTTCAGAACCGGCTACTTGGTTTTTGTGCTTACCTGGAGGGCTGGAAATGCGCGGAACAGCCGCCGGCATGACGGTAGTTGCCACACGTTTGCACAAAACGCAAGGGCTCGTCCGGGATTTGAACCCGGGACCTCCTGCACCCGAAGCAGGAATCATACCCCTAGACCAACGAGCCTGTTCGTAGCGTCTAAGCGCTGCACATGACTGACGCCTCCGTTCTTGGTATCACCATGCAGAGCTGCCGCTCACCCAGCGTTTTCCCTGGCTGTTGCGGTTTGATTGTTTTCATCGATGTCTTTTACAATAGCAACTTCTAGAATCGGAGGGAGCTCGTAGGCGATGCCTTTGCTTACGCAGGAAAAATCTGTTGCCACTACGGGTTTCTAGGCAGAACAGCCGAAGAGCCGTCGTTTCCGTGGTGTAGCGGTTATCACGTCTGCTTTACGCGCAGAAGGTTCCCGGTTCGATCCCGGGCGGAAACACGACTTTTTTTAAACCCCTTTTCGGATTCCATTTCCGAGATAACGTCACGTCTGCGTATGCATGGATAATAAATGTCGTGTGCTACACGGATATCGCTTCATTTTACTGTCAAATGCTCTTGCTCCCATAGTGTACCGGTATTCAGTAACTCAGAACGCTCGTAGCTCCATTCTGGCCGGCAAAGTTTATAATCCATTTCTTCAGGACTACTTCAAGTGCGCTTCATACTGGCTTTCCTGAGCTCACTGCACTCGCCTTGTCACAGCTCCGTTGAAGTGTGAACGTAACTAATAGTGAGAAACTCTTAACTACGCTCAGTCTTGTATCCCACCCTTTGGTTGTTGTCGTCGCTAACCAGATGAAGGTAGACTGCTCCACGATTGAGGTTCGTCTCCACTCACGGTGCACATGTTCTGCAAAGACAACCTTTGTTTTCCGTTGCATGCAAGATTACTGTCGGCTCTTCTACAGCAATCGACCCATGTAATTTACTGGTGTCAGATTCTTGCCATATCAAACGGTCCCTTCATCACCGTAGTGCTACACAAAGCGTGCTGCGGCAGGCATCTATTCTTCATTGCAGAGCTGCAAACGTGGGTGAGCTCCACCTACTCTTCAGCACGGTCAAAACGGTAGGGCTCGTCCGGGATTTGAACCCGGGACCTCCTGCACCCAAAGCAGGAATCATACCCCTAGACCAACGAGCCACCTGCCAGTAGCAATGAAGCTAATCCCAAGCAGTCCAGCTCCGAGGAACACTAACTTCCATGTAAATCAGAAACAAAAGCGCTTTCTGAAGGCAGCGCTCACCACTGATGGGAAGAATATGAAAGGCAATGAATATAGAGTGAATAATTTCATCGCGCTCTGCAGATGAACAGACGGTGGTGTTTCACTTTCGTCATGTGCTTTCTCAGTGTCAAGGGAAGGCAAATGCACTAAACAAAAGAACATCGGGAATCCGAAACACCAACTCATAACGAAAAGATTGCGGAATATACTGCAAGCAAAACTTCCAGAAGACCACTCCTGAAGGCGTCGGTGCCTTAACAATTATTCCGTGCAGCAATGATCATCTAGGAAGAGCCAACTGTACGTGTCGCTCCACCACACAACTTTTTTTGATATTGTTTTACCTAAATTTCCATTACCTCTTCGTTACAAGAATACTGATGGTTTTCACCTGATCTGCTTCGTCCAGCAGCGATAGTAGTAAGTAAATCGACGACAGTTTCATTAAAAGTAGGTCAGACACAGAAATCGGAGTTACGTGTAGCTCATGTTATTACGCTTTCAAATGCAGTTCTCCGGCTGGGAGCAGTGGCGTACTCCTGTAATCCAAGCGTCTGGGAGGCCGTTGTTGTGGAAGAGATCTGGGAACAACTACAGATTCGGCCGTTTCATCAGCTCAGGAACGACCGCGACGCCTTCATCGAGCTCTGCAGATTGACCAGATAGCAGTGCGGAATTTTCGGCTAGTGGTGGCTCGGGGTTAAGAGAAGTCGAGAGCAGTGAGCAAAACTACATCGGGAAACCGAAACAGACGACTCATAACGAAAAGATTGCGGAATGTACTGCAAAAGCAAAACTTCGAGAAGACGAACTCTGAAGCCGTCGGTGCCTTGACAATCATTCCGTGCAGCAACGATAATCTGGCGAGAGCGAGGCGTGGGTGTCGCTCGACCACACAACACATTTTATATAATGTTCTACTTATTCTAAACTTGCGTTTCCAGATCATCAGTGAAATACTGTGTGATTTACACCTGGTTTCCTTCTTCCAAAAGCGATATTAAGAAGTGCATCGACTGCAGCGTCATTGACGGTCGTGGGTCCGGGCGCCGGCGCGCCAGCGGTGGCCTGTCGGAGCTGCTGGTGCCTCCATGTAGAGCTACCGCTGAGCCCGGGCTCCTCGCCGCTAACGAAGTGATTGCTTTTGGTGACATCATTTGCAATAGCGACTGCGCGAATTGACGGTACCTCGTATGGAAAGAATGAGAAGCTGATGCTGCTGAGGACTCGGCCGCGAGCATTTCCGACGACTTCTTGGGCTCTCATTCGTGATGGCATTCAGACAGGCAAGGGTGCTGTCGATTGTTGCATACGAATGCGAAATACCTGCATTGTGCGTTTCCGCAAAGTGATTTTTACGCCAAAGTTGCGATCGTCCTACAAGTTGTGTCAGATGTGGAGCACAGAGCGTAGCAGTTTCCGTGGTGTAGCGGTTATCACGTCTGCCTAACACGCAGAAGGTCCCCGGTTAGATTCCGGGCGGAAACACTTTTTCGTCGCACTCAACAAGACCCTTGCTACAATCTCTACTGTGACCATTTAAATCAATTTCAAACGGCCCACCACCAGGGCTCAGATGATACATGAAACTCTTTCAGAACCGGCTACTTGGTTTTTGTGCTTACCTGGAGGGCTGGAAATGCGCGGAACAGCCGCCGGCATGACGGTAGTTGCCTAACACGCAGAAGGTCCCCGGTTAGATTCCGGGCGGAAACACTTTTTCGTCGCACTCAACAAGACCCTTGCTACAATCTCTACTGTGACCATTTAAATCAATTTCAAACGGCCCACCACCAGGGCTCAGATGATACATGAAACTCTTTCAGAACCGGCTACTTGGTTTTTGTGCTTACCTGGAGGGCTGGAAATGCGCGGAACAGCCGCCGGCATGACGGTAGTTGCCACACGTTTGCACAAAACGCAAGGGCTCGTCCGGGATTTGAACCCGGGACCTCCTGCACCCGAAGCAGGAATCATACCCCTAGACCAACGAGCCTGTTCGTAGCGTCTAAGCGCTGCACATGACTGACGCCTCCGTTCTTGGTATCACCATGCAGAGCTGCCGCTCACCCAGCGTTTTCCCTGGCTGTTGCGGTTTGATTGTTTTCATCGATGTCTTTTACAATAGCAACTTCTAGAATCGGAGGGAGCTCGTAGGCGATGCCTTTGCTTACGCAGGAAAAATCTGTTGCCACTACGGGTTTCTAGGCAGAACAGCCGAAGAGCCGTCGTTTCCGTGGTGTAGCGGTTATCACGTCTGCTTTACACGCAGAAGGTCCCCGGTTCGATCCCGGGCGGAAACACGACTTTTTTTAAACCCCTTTTCGGATTCCATTTCCGAGATAACGTCACGTCTGCGTATGCATGGATAATAAATGTCGTGTGCTACACGGATATCGCTTCATTTTACTGTCAAATGCTCTTGCTCCCATAGTGTACCGGTATTCAGTAACTCAGAACGCTCGTAGCTCCATTCTGGCCGGCAAAGTTTATAATCCATTTCTTCAGGACTACTTCAAGTGCGCTTCATACTGGCTTTCCTGAGCTCACTGCACTCGCCTTGTCACAGCTCCGTTGAAGTGTGAACGTAACTAATAGTGAGAAACTCTTAACTACGCTCAGTCTTGTATCCCACCCTTTGGTTGTTGTCGTCGCTAACCAGATGAAGGTAGACTGCTCCACGATTGAGGTTCGTCTCCACTCACGGTGCACATGTTCTGCAAAGACAACCTTTGTTTTCCGTTGCATGCAAGATTACTGTCGGCTCTTCTACAGCAATCGACCCATGTAATTTACTGGTGTCAGATTCTTGCCATATCAAACGGTCCCTTCATCACCGTAGTGCTACACAAAGCGTGCTGCGGCAGGCATCTATTCTTCATTGCAGAGCTGCAAACGTGGGTGAGCTCCACCTACTCTTCAGCACGGTCAAAACGGTAGGGCTCGTCCGGGATTTGAACCCGGGACCTCCTGCACCCAAAGCAGGAATCATACCCCTAGACCAACGAGCCACCTGCCAGTAGCAATGAAGCTAATCCCAAGCAGTCCAGCTCCGAGGAACACTAACTTCCATGTAAATCAGAAACAAAAGCGCTTTCTGAAGGCAGCGCTCACCACTGATGGGAAGAATATGAAAGGCAATGAATATAGAGTGAATAATTTCATCGCGCTCTGCAGATGAACAGACGGTGGTGTTTCACTTTCGTCATGTGCTTTCTCAGTGTCAAGGGAAGGCAAATGCACTAAACAAAAGAACATCGGGAATCCGAAACACCAACTCATAACGAAAAGATTGCGGAATATACTGCAAGCAAAACTTCCAGAAGACCACTCCTGAAGGCGTCGGTGCCTTAACAATTATTCCGTGCAGCAATGATCATCTAGGAAGAGCCAACTGTACGTGTCGCTCCACCACACAACTTTTTTTGATATTGTTTTACCTAAATTTCCATTACCTCTTCGTTACAAGAATACTGATGGTTTTCACCTGATCTGCTTCGTCCAGCAGCGATAGTAGTAAGTAAATCGACGACAGTTTCATTAAAAGTAGGTCAGACACAGAAATCGGAGTTACGTGTAGCTCATGTTATTACGCTTTCAAATGCAGTTCTCCGGCTGGGAGTAGTGGCGTACTCCTGTAATCCAAGCGTCTGGGAGGCCGTTGTTGTGGAAGAGATCTGGGAACAACTACAGATTCGGCCGTTTCATCAGCTCAGGAACGACCGCGACGCCTTCATCGAGCTCTGCAGATTGACCAGATAGCAGTGCGGAATTTTCGGCTAGTGGTGGCTCGGGGTTAAGAGAAGTCGAGAGCAGTGAGCAAAACTACATCGGGAAACCGAAACAGACGACTCATAACGAAAAGATTGCGGAATGTACTGCAAAAGCAAAACTTCGAGAAGACGAACTCTGAAGCCGTCGGTGCCTTGACAATCATTCCGTGCAGCAACGATAATCTGGCGAGAGCGAGGCGTGGGTGTCGCTCGACCACACAACACATTTTATATAATGTTCTACTTATTCTAAACTTGCGTTTCCAGATCATCAGTGAAATACTGTGTGATTTACACCTGGTTTCCTTCTTCCAAAAGCGATATTAAGAAGTGCATCGACTGCAGCGTCATTGACGGTCGTGGGTCCGGGCGCCGGCGCGCCAGCGGTGGCCTGTCGGAGCTGCTGGTGCCCGGGCTCCTCGCCGCTAACGAAGTGATTGCTTTTGGTGACATCATTTGCAATAGCGACTGCGCGAATTGACGGTACCTCGTATGGAAAGAATGAGAAGCTGATGCTGCTGAGGACTCGGCCGCGAGCATTTCCGACGACTTCTTGGGCTCTCATTCGTGATGGCATTCAGACAGGCAAGGGTGCTGTCGATTGTTGCATACGAATGCGAAATACCTGCATTGTGCGTTTCCGCAAAGTGATTTTTACGCCAAAGTTGCGATCGTCCTACAAGTTGTGTCAGATGTGGAGCACAGAGCGTAGCAGTTTCCGTGGTGTAGCGGTTATCACGTCTGCCTAACACGCAGAAGGTCCCCGGTTAGATTCCGGGCGGAAACACTTTTTCGTCGCACTCAACAAGACCCTTGCTACAATCTCTACTGTGACCATTTAAATCAATTTCAAACGGCCCACCACCAGGGCTCAGATGATACATGAAACTCTTTCAGAACCGGCTACTTGGTTTTTGTGCTTACCTGGAGGGCTGGAAATGCGCGGAACAGCCGCCGGCATGACGGTAGTTGCCTAACACGCAGAAGGTCCCCGGTTAGATTCCGGGCGGAAACACTTTTTCGTCGCACTCAACAAGACCCTTGCTACAATCTCTACTGTGACCATTTAAATCAATTTCAAACGGCCCACCACCAGGGCTCAGATGATACATGAAACTCTTTCAGAACCGGCTACTTGGTTTTTGTGCTTACCTGGAGGGCTGGAAATGCGCGGAACAGCCGCCGGCATGACGGTAGTTGCCACACGTTTGCACAAAACGCAAGGGCTCGTCCGGGATTTGAACCCGGGACCTCCTGCACCCGAAGCAGGAATCATACCCCTAGACCAACGAGCCTGTTCGTAGCGTCTAAGCGCTGCACATGACTGACGCCTCCGTTCTTGGTATCACCATGCAGAGCTGCCGCTCACCCAGCGTTTTCCCTGGCTGTTGCGGTTTGATTGTTTTCATCGATGTCTTTTACAATAGCAACTTCTAGAATCGGAGGGAGCTCGTAGGCGATGCCTTTGCTTACGCAGGAAAAATCTGTTGCCACTACGGGTTTCTAGGCAGAACAGCCGAAGAGCCGTCGTTTCCGTGGTGTAGCGGTTATCACGTCTGCTTTACGCGCAGAAGGTTCCCGGTTCGATCCCGGGCGGAAACACGACTTTTTTTAAACCCCTTTTCGGATTCCATTTCCGAGATAACGTCACGTCTGCGTATGCATGGATAATAAATGTCGTGTGCTACACGGATATCGCTTCATTTTACTGTCAAATGCTCTTGCTCCCATAGTGTACCGGTATTCAGTAACTCAGAACGCTCGTAGCTCCATTCTGGCCGGCAAAGTTTATAATCCATTTCTTCAGGACTACTTCAAGTGCGCTTCATACTGGCTTTCCTGAGCTCACTGCACTCGCCTTGTCACAGCTCCGTTGAAGTGTGAACGTAACTAATAGTGAGAAACTCTTAACTACGCTCAGTCTTGTATCCCACCCTTTGGTTGTTGTCGTCGCTAACCAGATGAAGGTAGACTGCTCCACGATTGAGGTTCGTCTCCACTCACGGTGCACATGTTCTGCAAAGACAACCTTTGTTTTCCGTTGCATGCAAGATTACTGTCGGCTCTTCTACAGCAATCGACCCATGTAATTTACTGGTGTCAGATTCTTGCCATATCAAACGGTCCCTTCATCACCGTAGTGCTACACAAAGCGTGCTGCGGCAGGCATCTATTCTTCATTGCAGAGCTGCAAACGTGGGTGAGCTCCACCTACTCTTCAGCACGGTCAAAACGGTAGGGCTCGTCCGGGATTTGAACCCGGGACCTCCTGCACCCAAAGCAGGAATCATACCCCTAGACCAACGAGCCACCTGCCAGTAGCAATGAAGCTAATCCCAAGCAGTCCAGCTCCGAGGAACACTAACTTCCATGTAAATCAGAAACAAAAGCGCTTTCTGAAGGCAGCGCTCACCACTGATGGGAAGAATATGAAAGGCAATGAATATAGAGTGAATAATTTCATCGCGCTCTGCAGATGAACAGACGGTGGTGTTTCACTTTCGTCATGTGCTTTCTCAGTGTCAAGGGAAGGCAAATGCACTAAACAAAAGAACATCGGGAATCCGAAACACCAACTCATAACGAAAAGATTGCGGAATATACTGCAAGCAAAACTTCCAGAAGACCACTCCTGAAGGCGTCGGTGCCTTAACAATTATTCCGTGCAGCAATGATCATCTAGGAAGAGCCAACTGTACGTGTCGCTCCACCACACAACTTTTTTTGATATTGTTTTACCTAAATTTCCATTACCTCTTCGTTACAAGAATACTGATGGTTTTCACCTGATCTGCTTCGTCCAGCAGCGATAGTAGTAAGTAAATCGACGACAGTTTCATTAAAAGTAGGTCAGACACAGAAATCGGAGTTACGTGTAGCTCATGTTATTACGCTTTCAAATGCAGTTCTCCGGCTGGGAGCAGTGGCGTACTCCTGTAATCCAAGCGTCTGGGAGGCCGTTGTTGTGGAAGAGATCTGGGAACAACTACAGATTCGGCCGTTTCATCAGCTCAGGAACGACCGCGACGCCTTCATCGAGCTCTGCAGATTGACCAGATAGCAGTGCGGAATTTTCGGCTAGTGGTGGCTCGGGGTTAAGAGAAGTCGAGAGCAGTGAGCAAAACTACATCGGGAAACCGAAACAGACGACTCATAACGAAAAGATTGCGGAATGTACTGCAAAAGCAAAACTTCGAGAAGACGAACTATGAAGCCGTCGGTGCCTTGACAATCATTCCGTGCAGCAACGATAATCTGGCGAGAGCGAGGCGTGGGTGTCGCTCGACCACACAACACATTTTATATAATGTTCTACTTATTCTAAACTTGCGTTTCCAGATCATCAGTGAAATACTGTGTGATTTACACCTGGTTTCCTTCTTCCAAAAGCGATATTAAGAAGTGCATCGACTGCAGCGTCATTGACGGTCGTGGGTCCGGGCGCCGGCGCGCCAGCGGTGGCCTGTCGGAGCTGCTGGTGCCTCCATGTAGAGCTACCGCTGAGCCCGGGCTCCTCGCCGCTAACGAAGTGATTGCTTTTGGTGACATCATTTGCAATAGCGACTGCGCGAATTGACGGTACCTCGTATGGAAAGAATGAGAAGCTGATGCTGCTGAGGACTCGGCCGCGAGCATTTCCGACGACTTCTTGGGCTCTCATTCGTGATGGATTTCAGACAGGCAAGGGTGCTGTCGATTGTTGCATACGAATGCGAAATACCTGCATTGTGCGTTTCCGCAAAGTGATTTTTACGCCAAAGTTGCGATCGTCCTACAAGTTGTGTCGGATGTGGAGCACAGAGCGTAGCAGTTTACGTGGTGTAGCGGTTATCACGTCTGCCTAACACGCAGAAGGTCCCCGGTTCGATTCCGGGCGGAAACACTTTTTCGTCGCACTCAACAAGACCCTTGCTACAATCTCTACTGTGACCATTTCAATCAATTTCAAACGGCCCACCACCAGGGCTCAGATGATACATGAAACTCTTTCAGAACCGGCTACTTGGTTTTTGTGCTTACCTGGAGGGCTGGAAATGCGCGGAACAGCCGCCGGCATGACGGTAGTTGCCACACGTTTGCACAAAACGCAAGGGCTCGTCCGGGATTTGAACCCGGGACCTCCTGCACCCGAAGCAGGAATCATACCCCTAGACCAACGAGCCTGTTCGTAGCGTCTAAGCGCTGCACATGACTGACGCCTCCGTTCTTGGTATCACCATGCAGAGCTGCCGCTCACCCAGCGTTTTCCCTGGCTGTTGCGGTTTGATTGTTTTCATCGATGTCTTTTACAATAGCAACTTCTAGAATCGGAGGGAGCTCGTAGGCGATGCCTTTGCTTACGCAGGAAAAATCTGTTGCCACTACGGGTTTCTAGGCAGAACAGCCGAAGAGCCGTCGTTTCCGTGGTGTAGCGGTTATCACGTCTGCTTTACACGCAGAAGGTCCCCGGTTCGATCCCGGGCGGAAACACGACTTTTTTTAAACCCCTTTTCGGATTCCATTTCCGAGATAACGTCACGTCTGCGTATGCATGGATAATAAATGTCGTGTGCTACACGGATATCGCTTCATTTTACTGTCAAATGCTCTTGCTCCCATAGTGTACCGGTATTCAGTAACTCAGAACGCTCGTAGCTCCATTCTGGCCGGCAAAGTTTATAATCCATTTCTTCAGGACTACTTCAAGTGCGCTTCATACTGGCTTTCCTGAGCTCACTGCACTCGCCTTGTCACAGCTCCGTTGAAGTGTGAACGTAACTAATAGTGAGAAACTCTTAACTACGCTCAGTCTTGTATCCCACCCTTTGGTTGTTGTCGTCGCTAACCAGATGAAGGTAGACTGCTCCACGATTGAGGTTCGTCTCCACTCACGGTGCACATGTTCTGCAAAGACAACCTTTGTTTTCCGTTGCATGCAAGATTACTGTCGGCTCTTCTACAGCAATCGACCCATGTAATTTACTGGTGTCAGATTCTTGCCATATCAAACGGTCCCTTCATCACCGTAGTGCTACACAAAGCGTGCTGCGGCAGGCATCTATTCTTCATTGCAGAGCTGCAAACGTGGGTGAGCTCCACCTACTCTTCAGCACGGTCAAAACGGTAGGGCTCGTCCGGGATTTGAACCCGGGACCTCCTGCACCCAAAGCAGGAATCATACCCCTAGACCAACGAGCCACCTGCCAGTAGCAATGAAGCTAATCCCAAGCAGTCCAGCTCCGAGGAACACTAACTTCCATGTAAATCAGAAACAAAAGCGCTTTCTGAAGGCAGCGCTCACCACTGATGGGAAGAATATGAAAGGCAATGAATATAGAGTGAATAATTTCATCGCGCTCTGCAGATGAACAGACGGTGGTGTTTCACTTTCGTCATGTGCTTTCTCAGTGTCAAGGGAAGGCAAATGCACTAAACAAAAGAACATCGGGAATCCGAAACACCAACTCATAACGAAAAGATTGCGGAATATACTGCAAGCAAAACTTCCAGAAGACCACTCCTGAAGGCGTCGGTGCCTTAACAATTATTCCGTGCAGCAATGATCATCTAGGAAGAGCCAACTGTACGTGTCGCTCCACCACACAACTTTTTTTGATATTGTTTTACCTAAATTTCCATTACCTCTTCGTTACAAGAATACTGATGGTTTTCACCTGATCTGCTTCGTCCAGCAGCGATAGTAGTAAGTAAATCGACGACAGTTTCATTAAAAGTAGGTCAGACACAGAAATCGGAGTTACGTGTAGCTCATGTTATTACGCTTTCAAATGCAGTTCTCCGGCTGGGAGCAGTGGCGTACTCCTGTAATCCAAGCGTCTGGGAGGCCGTTGTTGTGGAAGAGATCTGGGAACAACTACAGATTCGGCCGTTTCATCAGCTCAGGAACGACCGCGACGCCTTCATCGAGCTCTGCAGATTGACCAGATAGCAGTGCGGAATTTTCGGCTAGTGGTGGCTCGGGGTTAAGAGAAGTCGAGAGCAGTGAGCAAAACTACATCGGGAAACCGAAACAGACGACTCATAACGAAAAGATTGCGGAATGTACTGCAAAAGCAAAACTTCGAGAAGACGAACTCTGAAGCCGTCGGTGCCTTGACAATCATTCCGTGCAGCAACGATAATCTGGCGAGAGCGAGGCGTGGGTGTCGCTCGACCACACAACACATTTTATATAATGTTCTACTTATTCTAAACTTGCGTTTCCAGATCATCAGTGAAATACTGTGTGATTTACACCTGGTTTCCTTCTTCCAAAAGCGATATTAAGAAGTGCATCGACTGCAGCGTCATTGACGGTCGTGGGTCCGGGCGCCGGCGCGCCAGCGGTGGCCTGTCGGAGCTGCTGGTGCCCGGGCTCCTCGCCGCTAACGAAGTGATTGCTTTTGGTGACATCATTTGCAATAGCGACTGCGCGAATTGACGGTACCTCGTATGGAAAGAATGAGAAGCTGATGCTGCTGAGGACTCGGCCGCGAGCATTTCCGACGACTTCTTGGGCTCTCATTCGTGATGGCATTCAGACAGGCAAGGGTGCTGTCGATTGTTGCATACGAATGCGAAATACCTGCATTGTGCGTTTCCGCAAAGTGATTTTTACGCCAAAGTTGCGATCGTCCTACAAGTTGTGTCAGATGTGGAGCACAGAGCGTAGCAGTTTCCGTGGTGTAGCGGTTATCACGTCTGCCTAACACGCAGAAGGTCCCCGGTTAGATTCCGGGCGGAAACACTTTTTCGTCGCACTCAACAAGACCCTTGCTACAATCTCTACTGTGACCATTTAAATCAATTTCAAACGGCCCACCACCAGGGCTCAGATGATACATGAAACTCTTTCAGAACCGGCTACTTGGTTTTTGTGCTTACCTGGAGGGCTGGAAATGCGCGGAACAGCCGCCGGCATGACGGTAGTTGCCTAACACGCAGAAGGTCCCCGGTTAGATTCCGGGCGGAAACACTTTTTCGTCGCACTCAACAAGACCCTTGCTACAATCTCTACTGTGACCATTTAAATCAATTTCAAACGGCCCACCACCAGGGCTCAGATGATACATGAAACTCTTTCAGAACCGGCTACTTGGTTTTTGTGCTTACCTGGAGGGCTGGAAATGCGCGGAACAGCCGCCGGCATGACGGTAGTTGCCACACGTTTGCACAAAACGCAAGGGCTCGTCCGGGATTTGAACCCGGGACCTCCTGCACCCGAAGCAGGAATCATACCCCTAGACCAACGAGCCTGTTCGTAGCGTCTAAGCGCTGCACATGACTGACGCCTCCGTTCTTGGTATCACCATGCAGAGCTGCCGCTCACCCAGCGTTTTCCCTGGCTGTTGCGGTTTGATTGTTTTCATCGATGTCTTTTACAATAGCAACTTCTAGAATCGGAGGGAGCTCGTAGGCGATGCCTTTGCTTACGCAGGAAAAATCTGTTGCCACTACGGGTTTCTAGGCAGAACAGCCGAAGAGCCGTCGTTTCCGTGGTGTAGCGGTTATCACGTCTGCTTTACGCGCAGAAGGTTCCCGGTTCGATCCCGGGCGGAAACACGACTTTTTTTAAACCCCTTTTCGGATTCCATTTCCGAGATAACGTCACGTCTGCGTATGCATGGATAATAAATGTCGTGTGCTACACGGATATCGCTTCATTTTACTGTCAAATGCTCTTGCTCCCATAGTGTACCGGTATTCAGTAACTCAGAACGCTCGTAGCTCCATTCTGGCCGGCAAAGTTTATAATCCATTTCTTCAGGACTACTTCAAGTGCGCTTCATACTGGCTTTCCTGAGCTCACTGCACTCGCCTTGTCACAGCTCCGTTGAAGTGTGAACGTAACTAATAGTGAGAAACTCTTAACTACGCTCAGTCTTGTATCCCACCCTTTGGTTGTTGTCGTCGCTAACCAGATGAAGGTAGACTGCTCCACGATTGAGGTTCGTCTCCACTCACGGTGCACATGTTCTGCAAAGACAACCTTTGTTTTCCGTTGCATGCAAGATTACTGTCGGCTCTTCTACAGCAATCGACCCATGTAATTTACTGGTGTCAGATTCTTGCCATATCAAACGGTCCCTTCATCACCGTAGTGCTACACAAAGCGTGCTGCGGCAGGCATCTATTCTTCATTGCAGAGCTGCAAACGTGGGTGAGCTCCACCTACTCTTCAGCACGGTCAAAACGGTAGGGCTCGTCCGGGATTTGAACCCGGGACCTCCTGCACCCAAAGCAGGAATCATACCCCTAGACCAACGAGCCACCTGCCAGTAGCAATGAAGCTAATCCCAAGCAGTCCAGCTCCGAGGAACACTAACTTCCATGTAAATCAGAAACAAAAGCGCTTTCTGAAGGCAGCGCTCACCACTGATGGGAAGAATATGAAAGGCAATGAATATAGAGTGAATAATTTCATCGCGCTCTGCAGATGAACAGACGGTGGTGTTTCACTTTCGTCATGTGCTTTCTCAGTGTCAAGGGAAGGCAAATGCACTAAACAAAAGAACATCGGGAATCCGAAACACCAACTCATAACGAAAAGATTGCGGAATATACTGCAAGCAAAACTTCCAGAAGACCACTCCTGAAGGCGTCGGTGCCTTAACAATTATTCCGTGCAGCAATGATCATCTAGGAAGAGCCAACTGTACGTGTCGCTCCACCACACAACTTTTTTTGATATTGTTTTACCTAAATTTCCATTACCTCTTCGTTACAAGAATACTGATGGTTTTCACCTGATCTGCTTCGTCCAGCAGCGATAGTAGTAAGTAAATCGACGACAGTTTCATTAAAAGTAGGTCAGACACAGAAATCGGAGTTACGTGTAGCTCATGTTATTACGCTTTCAAATGCAGTTCTCCGGCTGGGAGCAGTGGCGTACTCCTGTAATCCAAGCGTCTGGGAGGCCGTTGTTGTGGAAGAGATCTGGGAACAACTACAGATTCGGCCGTTTCATCAGCTCAGGAACGACCGCGACGCCTTCATCGAGCTCTGCAGATTGACCAGATAGCAGTGCGGAATTTTCGGCTAGTGGTGGCTCGGGGTTAAGAGAAGTCGAGAGCAGTGAGCAAAACTACATCGGGAAACCGAAACAGACGACTCATAACGAAAAGATTGCGGAATGTACTGCAAAAGCAAAACTTCGAGAAGACGAACTCTGAAGCCGTCGGTGCCTTGACAATCATTCCGTGCAGCAACGATAATCTGGCGAGAGCGAGGCGTGGGTGTCGCTCGACCACACAACACATTTTATATAATGTTCTACTTATTCTAAACTTGCGTTTCCAGATCATCAGTGAAATACTGTGTGATTTACACCTGGTTTCCTTCTTCCAAAAGCGATATTAAGAAGTGCATCGACTGCAGCGTCATTGACGGTCGTGGGTCCGGGCGCCGGCGCGCCAGCGGTGGCCTGTCGGAGCTGCTGGTGCCCGGGCTCCTCGCCGCTAACGAAGTGATTGCTTTTGGTGACATCATTTGCAATAGCGACTGCGCGAATTGACGGTACCTCGTATGGAAAGAATGAGAAGCTGATGCTGCTGAGGACTCGGCCGCGAGCATTTCCGACGACTTCTTGGGCTCTCATTCGTGATGGCATTCAGACAGGCAAGGGTGCTGTCGATTGTTGCATACGAATGCGAAATACCTGCATTGTGCGTTTCCGCAAAGTGATTTTTACGCCAAAGTTGCGATCGTCCTACAAGTTGTGTCAGATGTGGAGCACAGAGCGTAGCAGTTTCCGTGGTGTAGCGGTTATCACGTCTGCCTAACACGCAGAAGGTCCCCGGTTAGATTCCGGGCGGAAACACTTTTTCGTCGCACTCAACAAGACCCTTGCTACAATCTCTACTGTGACCATTTAAATCAATTTCAAACGGCCCACCACCAGGGCTCAGATGATACATGAAACTCTTTCAGAACCGGCTACTTGGTTTTTGTGCTTACCTGGAGGGCTGGAAATGCGCGGAACAGCCGCCGGCATGACGGTAGTTGCCTAACACGCAGAAGGTCCCCGGTTAGATTCCGGGCGGAAACACTTTTTCGTCGCACTCAACAAGACCCTTGCTACAATCTCTACTGTGACCATTTAAATCAATTTCAAACGGCCCACCACCAGGGCTCAGATGATACATGAAACTCTTTCAGAACCGGCTACTTGGTTTTTGTGCTTACCTGGAGGGCTGGAAATGCGCGGAACAGCCGCCGGCATGACGGTAGTTGCCACACGTTTGCACAAAACGCAAGGGCTCGTCCGGGATTTGAACCCGGGACCTCCTGCACCCGAAGCAGGAATCATACCCCTAGACCAACGAGCCTGTTCGTAGCGTCTAAGCGCTGCACATGACTGACGCCTCCGTTCTTGGTATCACCATGCAGAGCTGCCGCTCACCCAGCGTTTTCCCTGGCTGTTGCGGTTTGATTGTTTTCATCGATGTCTTTTACAATAGCAACTTCTAGAATCGGAGGGAGCTCGTAGGCGATGCCTTTGCTTACGCAGGAAAAATCTGTTGCCACTACGGGTTTCTAGGCAGAACAGCCGAAGAGCCGTCGTTTCCGTGGTGTAGCGGTTATCACGTCTGCTTTACGCGCAGAAGGTTCCCGGTTCGATCCCGGGCGGAAACACGACTTTTTTTAAACCCCTTTTCGGATTCCATTTCCGAGATAACGTCACGTCTGCGTATGCATGGATAATAAATGTCGTGTGCTACACGGATATCGCTTCATTTTACTGTCAAATGCTCTTGCTCCCATAGTGTACCGGTATTCAGTAACTCAGAACGCTCGTAGCTCCATTCTGGCCGGCAAAGTTTATAATCCATTTCTTCAGGACTACTTCAAGTGCGCTTCATACTGGCTTTCCTGAGCTCACTGCACTCGCCTTGTCACAGCTCCGTTGAAGTGTGAACGTAACTAATAGTGAGAAACTCTTAACTACGCTCAGTCTTGTATCCCACCCTTTGGTTGTTGTCGTCGCTAACCAGATGAAGGTAGACTGCTCCACGATTGAGGTTCGTCTCCACTCACGGTGCACATGTTCTGCAAAGACAACCTTTGTTTTCCGTTGCATGCAAGATTACTGTCGGCTCTTCTACAGCAATCGACCCATGTAATTTACTGGTGTCAGATTCTTGCCATATCAAACGGTCCCTTCATCACCGTAGTGCTACACAAAGCGTGCTGCGGCAGGCATCTATTCTTCATTGCAGAGCTGCAAACGTGGGTGAGCTCCACCTACTCTTCAGCACGGTCAAAACGGTAGGGCTCGTCCGGGATTTGAACCCGGGACCTCCTGCACCCAAAGCAGGAATCATACCCCTAGACCAACGAGCCACCTGCCAGTAGCAATGAAGCTAATCCCAAGCAGTCCAGCTCCGAGGAACACTAACTTCCATGTAAATCAGAAACAAAAGCGCTTTCTGAAGGCAGCGCTCACCACTGATGGGAAGAATATGAAAGGCAATGAATATAGAGTGAATAATTTCATCGCGCTCTGCAGATGAACAGACGGTGGTGTTTCACTTTCGTCATGTGCTTTCTCAGTGTCAAGGGAAGGCAAATGCACTAAACAAAAGAACATCGGGAATCCGAAACACCAACTCATAACGAAAAGATTGCGGAATATACTGCAAGCAAAACTTCCAGAAGACCACTCCTGAAGGCGTCGGTGCCTTAACAATTATTCCGTGCAGCAATGATCATCTAGGAAGAGCCAACTGTACGTGTCGCTCCACCACACAACTTTTTTTGATATTGTTTTACCTAAATTTCCATTACCTCTTCGTTACAAGAATACTGATGGTTTTCACCTGATCTGCTTCGTCCAGCAGCGATAGTAGTAAGTAAATCGACGACAGTTTCATTAAAAGTAGGTCAGACACAGAAATCGGAGTTACGTGTAGCTCATGTTATTACGCTTTCAAATGCAGTTCTCCGGCTGGGAGCAGTGGCGTACTCCTGTAATCCAAGCGTCTGGGAGGCCGTTGTTGTGGAAGAGATCTGGGAACAACTACAGATTCGGCCGTTTCATCAGCTCAGGAACGACCGCGACGCCTTCATCGAGCTCTGCAGATTGACCAGATAGCAGTGCGGAATTTTCGGCTAGTGGTGGCTCGGGGTTAAGAGAAGTCGAGAGCAGTGAGCAAAACTACATCGGGAAACCGAAACAGACGACTCATAACGAAAAGATTGCGGAATGTACTGCAAAAGCAAAACTTCGAGAAGACGAACTCTGAAGCCGTCGGTGCCTTGACAATCATTCCGTGCAGCAACGATAATCTGGCGAGAGCGAGGCGTGGGTGTCGCTCGACCACACAACACATTTTATATAATGTTCTACTTATTCTAAACTTGCGTTTCCAGATCATCAGTGAAATACTGTGTGATTTACACCTGGTTTCCTTCTTCCAAAAGCGATATTAAGAAGTGCATCGACTGCAGCGTCATTGACGGTCGTGGGTCCGGGCGCCGGCGCGCCAGCGGTGGCCTGTCGGAGCTGCTGGTGCCTCCATGTAGAGCTACCGCTGAGCCCGGGCTCCTCGCCGCTAACGAAGTGATTGCTTTTGGTGACATCATTTGCAATAGCGACTGCGCGAATTGACGGTACCTCGTACGGAAAGAATGAGTAGCTGATGCTGCTGAGGACTCGGCCGCGAGCATTTCCGACGACTTCTTGGGCTCTCATTCGTGATGGCATTCAGACAGGCAAGGGTGCTGTCGATTGTAGCATACGAATGCGAAATACCTGCATTGTTCGTTTCCGCAAAGTGATTTTTACGCCAAAGTTGCGATCGTCCTACAAGTTGTGTCGGATGTGGAGCACAGAGCGTAGCAGTTTACGTGGTGTAGCGGTTATCACGTCTGCCTAACACGCAGAAGGTCCCCGGTTCGATTCCGGGCGGAAACACTTTTTCGTCGCACTCAACAAGACCCTTGCTACAATCTCTACTGTGACCATTTAAATCAATTTCAAACGGCCCACCACCAGGGCTCAGATGATACATGAAACTCTTTCAGAACCGGCTACTTGGTTTTTGTGCTTACCTGGAGGGCTGGAAATGCGCGGAACAGCCGCCGGCATGACGGTAGTTGCCACACGTTTGCACAAAACGCAAGGGCTCGTCCGGGATTTGAACCCGGGACCTCCTGCACCCGAAGCAGGAATCATACCCCTAGACCAACGAGCCTGTTCGTAGCGTCTAAGCGCTGCACATGACTGACGCCTCCGTTCTTGGTATCACCATGCAGAGCTGCCGCTCACCCAGCGTTTTCCCTGGCTGTTGCGGTTTGATTGTTTTCATCGATGTCTTTTACAATAGCAACTTCTAGAATCGGAGGGAGCTCGTAGGCGATGCCTTTGCTTACGCAGGAAAAATCTGTTGCCACTACGGGTTTCTAGGCAGAACAGCCGAAGAGCCGTCGTTTCCGTGGTGTAGCGGTTATCACGTCTGCTTTACACGCAGAAGGTCCCCGGTTCGATCCCGGGCGGAAACACGACTTTTTTTAAACCCCTTTTCGGATTCCATTTCCGAGATAACGTCACGTCTGCGTATGCATGGATAATAAATGTCGTGTGCTACACGGATATCGCTTCATTTTACTGTCAAATGCTCTTGCTCCCATAGTGTACCGGTATTCAGTAACTCAGAACGCTCGTAGCTCCATTCTGGCCGGCAAAGTTTATAATCCATTTCTTCAGGACTACTTCAAGTGCGCTTCATACTGGCTTTCCTGAGCTCACTGCACTCGCCTTGTCACAGCTCCGTTGAAGTGTGAACGTAACTAATAGTGAGAAACTCTTAACTACGCTCAGTCTTGTATCCCACCCTTTGGTTGTTGTCGTCGCTAACCAGATGAAGGTAGACTGCTCCACGATTGAGGTTCGTCTCCACTCACGGTGCACATGTTCTGCAAAGACAACCTTTGTTTTCCGTTGCATGCAAGATTACTGTCGGCTCTTCTACAGCAATCGACCCATGTAATTTACTGGTGTCAGATTCTTGCCATATCAAACGGTCCCTTCATCACCGTAGTGCTACACAAAGCGTGCTGCGGCAGGCATCTATTCTTCATTGCAGAGCTGCAAACGTGGGTGAGCTCCACCTACTCTTCAGCACGGTCAAAACGGTAGGGCTCGTCCGGGATTTGAACCCGGGACCTCCTGCACCCAAAGCAGGAATCATACCCCTAGACCAACGAGCCACCTGCCAGTAGCAATGAAGCTAATCCCAAGCAGTCCAGCTCCGAGGAACACTAACTTCCATGTAAATCAGAAACAAAAGCGCTTTCTGAAGGCAGCGCTCACCACTGATGGGAAGAATATGAAAGGCAATGAATATAGAGTGAATAATTTCATCGCGCTCTGCAGATGAACAGACGGTGGTGTTTCACTTTCGTCATGTGCTTTCTCAGTGTCAAGGGAAGGCAAATGCACTAAACAAAAGAACATCGGGAATCCGAAACACCAACTCATAACGAAAAGATTGCGGAATATACTGCAAGCAAAACTTCCAGAAGACCACTCCTGAAGGCGTCGGTGCCTTAACAATTATTCCGTGCAGCAATGATCATCTAGGAAGAGCCAACTGTACGTGTCGCTCCACCACACAACTTTTTTTGATATTGTTTTACCTAAATTTCCATTACCTCTTCGTTACAAGAATACTGATGGTTTTCACCTGATCTGCTTCGTCCAGCAGCGATAGTAGTAAGTAAATCGACGACAGTTTCATTAAAAGTAGGTCAGACACAGAAATCGGAGTTACGTGTAGCTCATGTTATTACGCTTTCAAATGCAGTTCTCCGGCTGGGAGCAGTGGCGTACTCCTGTAATCCAAGCGTCTGGGAGGCCGTTGTTGTGGAAGAGATCTGGGAACAACTACAGATTCGGCCGTTTCATCAGCTCAGGAACGACCGCGACGCCTTCATCGAGCTCTGCAGATTGACCAGATAGCAGTGCGGAATTTTCGGCTAGTGGTGGCTCGGGGTTAAGAGAAGTCGAGAGCAGTGAGCAAAACTACATCGGGAAACCGAAACAGACGACTCATAACGAAAAGATTGCGGAATGTACTGCAAAAGCAAAACTTCGAGAAGACGAACTCTGAAGCCGTCGGTGCCTTGACAATCATTCCGTGCAGCAACGATAATCTGGCGAGAGCGAGGCGTGGGTGTCGCTCGACCACACAACACATTTTATATAATGTTCTACTTATTCTAAACTTGCGTTTCCAGATCATCAGTGAAATACTGTGTGATTTACACCTGGTTTCCTTCTTCCAAAAGCGATATTAAGAAGTGCATCGACTGCAGCGTCATTGACGGTCGTGGGTCCGGGCGCCGGCGCGCCAGCGGTGGCCTGTCGGAGCTGCTGGTGCCTCCATGTAGAGCTACCGCTGAGCCCGGGCTCCTCGCCGCTAACGAAGTGATTGCTTTTGGTGACATCATTTGCAATAGCGACTGCGCGAATTGACGGTACCTCGTACGGAAAGAATGAGTAGCTGATGCTGCTGAGGACTCGGCCGCGAGCATTTCCGACGACTTCTTGGGCTCTCATTCGTGATGGCATTCAGACAGGCAAGGGTGCTGTCGATTGTAGCATACGAATGCGAAATACCTGCATTGTTCGTTTCCGCAAAGTGATTTTTACGCCAAAGTTGCGATCGTCCTACAAGTTGTGTCGGATGTGGAGCACAGAGCGTAGCAGTTTACGTGGTGTAGCGGTTATCACGTCTGCCTAACACGCAGAAGGTCCCCGGTTCGATTCCGGGCGGAAACACTTTTTCGTCGCACTCAACAAGACCCTTGCTACAATCTCTACTGTGACCATTTAAATCAATTTCAAACGGCCCACCACCAGGGCTCAGATGATACATGAAACTCTTTCAGAACCGGCTACTTGGTTTTTGTGCTTACCTGGAGGGCTGGAAATGCGCGGAACAGCCGCCGGCATGACGGTAGTTGCCACACGTTTGCACAAAACGCAAGGGCTCGTCCGGGATTTGAACCCGGGACCTCCTGCACCCGAAGCAGGAATCATACCCCTAGACCAACGAGCCTGTTCGTAGCGTCTAAGCGCTGCACATGACTGACGCCTCCGTTCTTGGTATCACCATGCAGAGCTGCCGCTCACCCAGCGTTTTCCCTGGCTGTTGCGGTTTGATTGTTTTCATCGATGTCTTTTACAATAGCAACTTCTAGAATCGGAGGGAGCTCGTAGGCGATGCCTTTGCTTACGCAGGAAAAATCTGTTGCCACTACGGGTTTCTAGGCAGAACAGCCGAAGAGCCGTCGTTTCCGTGGTGTAGCGGTTATCACGTCTGCTTTACACGCAGAAGGTCCCCGGTTCGATCCCGGGCGGAAACACGACTTTTTTTAAACCCCTTTTCGGATTCCATTTCCGAGATAACGTCACGTCTGCGTATGCAGGGATAATAAATGTCGTGTGCTACACGGATATCGCTTCATTTTACTGTCAAATGCTCTTGCTCCCATAGTGTACCGGTATTCAGTAACTCAGAACGCTCGTAGCTCCATTCTGGCCGGCAAAGTTTATAATCCATTTCTTCAGGACTACTTCAAGTGCGCTTCATACTGGCTTTCCTGAGCTCACTGCACTCGCCTTGTCACAGCTCCGTTGAAGTGTGAACGTAACTAATAGTGAGAAACTCTTAACTACGCTCAGTCTTGTATCCCACCCTTTGGTTGTTGTCGTCGCTAACCAGATGAAGGTAGACTGCTCCACGATTGAGGTTCGTCTCCACTCACGGTGCACATGTTCTGCAAAGACAACCTTTGTTTTCCGTTGCATGCAAGATTACTGTCGGCTCTTCTACAGCAATCGACCCATGTAATTTACTGGTGTCAGATTCTTGCCATATCAAACGGTCCCTTCATCACCGTAGTGCTACACAAAGCGTGCTGCGGCAGGCATCTATTCTTCATTGCAGAGCTGCAAACGTGGGTGAGCTCCACCTACTCTTCAGCACGGTCAAAACGGTAGGGCTCGTCCGGGATTTGAACCCGGGACCTCCTGCACCCAAAGCAGGAATCATACCCCTAGACCAACGAGCCACCTGCCAGTAGCAATGAAGCTAATCCCAAGCAGTCCAGCTCCGAGGAACACTAACTTCCATGTAAATCAGAAACAAAAGCGCTTTCTGAAGGCAGCGCTCACCACTGATGGGAAGAATATGAAAGGCAATGAATATAGAGTGAATAATTTCATCGCGCTCTGCAGATGAACAGACGGTGGTGTTTCACTTTCGTCGTGTGCTTTCTCAGTGTCAAGGGAAGGCAAATGCACTAAACAAAAGAACATCGGGAATCCGAAACACCAACTCATAACGAAAAGGTTGCGGAATATACTGCAAGCAAAACTTCCAGAAGACCACTCCTGAAGGCGTCGGTGCCTTAACAATTATTCCGTGCAGCAATGATCATCTACGTGTCGCTCCACCACACAACTTTTTTTGATATTGTTTTACCTAAATTTCCATTACCTCTTCGTTACAAGAATACTGATGGTTTTCACCTGATCTGCTTCGTCCAGCAGCGATAGTAGTAAGTAAATCGACGGCAGTTTCATTAAAAGTAGGTCAGACACAGAAATCGGAGTTACGTGTAGCTCATGTTATTACGCTTTCAAATGCAGTTCTCCGGCTGGGAGTAGTGGCGTACTCCTGTAATCCAAGCGTCTGGGAGGCCGTTGTTGTGGAAGATATCTGGGAACAACTACAGATTCGGCCGTTTCATCAGCTCAGGAACGACCGCGACGCCTTCATCGAGCTCTGCAGATTGACCAGATAGCAGTGCGGAATTTTCGGCTAGTGGTGGCTCGGGGTTAAGAGAAGTCGAGAGCAGTGAGCAAAACTACATCGGGAAACCGAAACAGACGACTCATAACGAAAAGATTGCGGAATGTACTGCAAAAGCAAAACTTCGAGAAGACGAACTCTGAAGACGTCGGTGCCTTGACAATCATTCCGTGCAGCAACGATAATCTGGCGAGAGCGAGGCGTGGGTGTCGCTCGACCACACAACACATTTTATATAATGTTCTACTTATTCTAAATTTGCGTTTCCAGATCATCAGTAAAATACTGTGTGATTTACACCTGGTTTCCTTCTTCCAAAAGCGATATTACGAAGTACATCGACTGCAGCGTCATTGACGGTCGTGGGTCCGGGCGCCGGCGCGCCAGCGGTGGCCTGTCGGAGCTGCTGGTGCCCGGGCTCCTCGCCGCTAACGAAGTGATTGCTTTTGGTGACATCATTTGCAATAGCGACTGCGCGAATTGACGGTACCTCGTACGGAAAGAATGAGTAGCTGATGCTGCTGAGGACTCGGCCGCGAGCATTTCCGACGACTTCTTGGGCTCTCATTCGTGATGGCATTCAGACAGGCAAGGGTGCTGTCGATTGTAGCATACGAATGCGAAATACCTGCATTGTTCGTTTCCGCAAAGTGATTTTTACGCCAAAGTTGCGATCGTCCTACAAGTTGTGTCAGATGTGGAGCACAGAGCGTAGCAGTTTCCGTGATGTAGCGGTTATCACGTCTGCCTAACACGCAGAAGGTCCTCGGTTCGATTCCGGGCGGAAACACTTTTTCGTCGCACTCAACAAGACCCTTGCTACAATCTCTACTGTGACCATTTAAATCAATTTCAAACGGCCCACCACCAGGGCTCAGATGATACATGAAACTCTTTCAGAACCGGCTACTTGGTTTTTGTGCTTACCTGGAGGGCTGGAAATGCGCGGAACAGCCGCCGGCATGACGGTAGTTGCCACACGTTTGCACAAAACGCAAGGGCTCGTCCGGGATTTGAACCCGGGACCTCCTGCACCCGAAGCAGGAATCATACCCCTAGACCAACGAGCCTGTTCGTAGCGTCTAAGCGCTGCACATGACTGACGCCTCCGTTCTTGGTATCACCATGCAGAGCTGCCGCTCACCCAGCGTTTTCCCTGGCTGTTGCGGTTTGATTGTTTTCATCGATGTCTTTTACAATAGCAACTTCTAGAATCGGAGGGAGCTCGTAGGCGATGCCTTTGCTTACGCAGGAAAAATCTGTTGCCACTACGGGTTTCTAGGCAGAACAGCCGAAGAGCCGTCGTTTCCGTGGTGTAGCGGTTATCACGTCTGCTTTACACGCAGAAGGTCCCCGGTTCGATCCCGGGCGGAAACACGACTTTTTTTAAACCCCTTTTCGGATTCCATTTCCGAGATAACGTCACGTCTGCGTATGCAGGGATAATAAATGTCGTGTGCTACACGGATATCGCTTCATTTTACTGTCAAATGCTCTTGCTCCCATAGTGTACCGGTATTCAGTAACTCAGAACGCTCGTAGCTCCATTCTGGCCGGCAAAGTTTATAATCCATTTCTTCAGGACTACTTCAAGTGCGCTTCATACTGGCTTTCCTGAGCTCACTGCACTCGCCTTGTCACAGCTCCGTTGAAGTGTGAACGTAACTAATAGTGAGAAACTCTTAACTACGCTCAGTCTTGTATCCCACCCTTTGGTTGTTGTCGTCGCTAACCAGATGAAGGTAGACTGCTCCACGATTGAGGTTCGTCTCCACTCACGGTGCACATGTTCTGCAAAGACAACCTTTGTTTTCCGTTGCATGCAAGATTACTGTCGGCTCTTCTACAGCAATCGACCCATGTAATTTACTGGTGTCAGATTCTTGCCATATCAAACGGTCCCTTCATCACCGTAGTGCTACACAAAGCGTGCTGCGGCAGGCATCTATTCTTCATTGCAGAGCTGCAAACGTGGGTGAGCTCCACCTACTCTTCAGCACGGTCAAAACGGTAGGGCTCGTCCGGGATTTGAACCCGGGACCTCCTGCACCCAAAGCAGGAATCATACCCCTAGACCAACGAGCCACCTGCCAGTAGCAATGAAGCTAATCCCAAGCAGTCCAGCTCCGAGGAACACTAACTTCCATGTAAATCAGAAACAAAAGCGCTTTCTGAAGGCAGCGCTCACCACTGATGGGAAGAATATGAAAGGCAATGAATATAGAGTGAATAATTTCATCGCGCTCTGCAGATGAACAGACGGTGGTGTTTCACTTTCGTCGTGTGCTTTCTCAGTGTCAAGGGAAGGCAAATGCACTAAACAAAAGAACATCGGGAATCCGAAACACCAACTCATAACGAAAAGGTTGCGGAATATACTGCAAGCAAAACTTCCAGAAGACCACTCCTGAAGGCGTCGGTGCCTTAACAATTATTCCGTGCAGCAATGATCATCTACGTGTCGCTCCACCACACAACTTTTTTTGATATTGTTTTACCTAAATTTCCATTACCTCTTCGTTACAAGAATACTGATGGTTTTCACCTGATCTGCTTCGTCCAGCAGCGATAGTAGTAAGTAAATCGACGGCAGTTTCATTAAAAGTAGGTCAGACACAGAAATCGGAGTTACGTGTAGCTCATGTTATTACGCTTTCAAATGCAGTTCTCCGGCTGGGAGTAGTGGCGTACTCCTGTAATCCAAGCGTCTGGGAGGCCGTTGTTGTGGAAGATATCTGGGAACAACTACAGATTCGGCCGTTTCATCAGCTCAGGAACGACCGCGACGCCTTCATCGAGCTCTGCAGATTGACCAGATAGCAGTGCGGAATTTTCGGCTAGTGGTGGCTCGGGGTTAAGAGAAGTCGAGAGCAGTGAGCAAAACTACATCGGGAAACCGAAACAGACGACTCATAACGAAAAGATTGCGGAATGTACTGCAAAAGCAAAACTTCGAGAAGACGAACTCTGAAGACGTCGGTGCCTTGACAATCATTCCGTGCAGCAACGATAATCTGGCGAGAGCGAGGCGTGGGTGTCGCTCGACCACACAACACATTTTATATAATGTTCTACTTATTCTAAATTTGCGTTTCCAGATCATCAGTAAAATACTGTGTGATTTACACCTGGTTTCCTTCTTCCAAAAGCGATATTACGAAGTACATCGACTGCAGCGTCATTGACGGTCGTGGGTCCGGGCGCCGGCGCGCCAGCGGTGGCCTGTCGGAGCTGCTGGTGCCCGGGCTCCTCGCCGCTAACGAAGTGATTGCTTTTGGTGACATCATTTGCAATAGCGACTGCGCGAATTGACGGTACCTCGTACGGAAAGAATGAGTAGCTGATGCTGCTGAGGACTCGGCCGCGAGCATTTCCGACGACTTCTTGGGCTCTCATTCGTGATGGCATTCAGACAGGCAAGGGTGCTGTCGATTGTAGCATACGAATGCGAAATACCTGCATTGTTCGTTTCCGCAAAGTGATTTTTACGCCAAAGTTGCGATCGTCCTACAAGTTGTGTCAGATGTGGAGCACAGAGCGTAGCAGTTTCCGTGATGTAGCGGTTATCACGTCTGCCTAACACGCAGAAGGTCCTCGGTTCGATTCCGGGCGGAAACACTTTTTCGTCGCACTCAACAAGACCCTTGCTACAATCTCTACTGTGACCATTTAAATCAATTTCAAACGGCCCACCACCAGGGCTCAGATGATACATGAAACTCTTTCAGAACCGGCTACTTGGTTTTTGTGCTTACCTGGAGGGCTGGAAATGCGCGGAACAGCCGCCGGCATGACGGTAGTTGCCACACGTTTGCACAAAACGCAAGGGCTCGTCCGGGATTTGAACCCGGGACCTCCTGCACCCGAAGCAGGAATCATACCCCTAGACCAACGAGCCTGTTCGTAGCGTCTAAGCGCTGCACATGACTGACGCCTCCGTTCTTGGTATCACCATGCAGAGCTGCCGCTCACCCAGCGTTTTCCCTGGCTGTTGCGGTTTGATTGTTTTCATCGATGTCTTTTACAATAGCAACTTCTAGAATCGGAGGGAGCTCGTAGGCGATGCCTTTGCTTACGCAGGAAAAATCTGTTGCCACTACGGGTTTCTAGGCAGAACAGCCGAAGAGCCGTCGTTTCCGTGGTGTAGCGGTTATCACGTCTGCTTTACACGCAGAAGGTCCCCGGTTCGATCCCGGGCGGAAACACGACTTTTTTTAAACCCCTTTTCGGATTCCATTTCCGAGATAACGTCACGTCTGCGTATGCAGGGATAATAAATGTCGTGTGCTACACGGATATCGCTTCATTTTACTGTCAAATGCTCTTGCTCCCATAGTGTACCGGTATTCAGTAACTCAGAACGCTCGTAGCTCCATTCTGGCCGGCAAAGTTTATAATCCATTTCTTCAGGACTACTTCAAGTGCGCTTCATACTGGCTTTCCTGAGCTCACTGCACTCGCCTTGTCACAGCTCCGTTGAAGTGTGAACGTAACTAATAGTGAGAAACTCTTAACTACGCTCAGTCTTGTATCCCACCCTTTGGTTGTTGTCGTCGCTAACCAGATGAAGGTAGACTGCTCCACGATTGAGGTTCGTCTCCACTCACGGTGCACATGTTCTGCAAAGACAACCTTTGTTTTCCGTTGCATGCAAGATTACTGTCGGCTCTTCTACAGCAATCGACCCATGTAATTTACTGGTGTCAGATTCTTGCCATATCAAACGGTCCCTTCATCACCGTAGTGCTACACAAAGCGTGCTGCGGCAGGCATCTATTCTTCATTGCAGAGCTGCAAACGTGGGTGAGCTCCACCTACTCTTCAGCACGGTCAAAACGGTAGGGCTCGTCCGGGATTTGAACCCGGGACCTCCTGCACCCAAAGCAGGAATCATACCCCTAGACCAACGAGCCACCTGCCAGTAGCAATGAAGCTAATCCCAAGCAGTCCAGCTCCGAGGAACACTAACTTCCATGTAAATCAGAAACAAAAGCGCTTTCTGAAGGCAGCGCTCACCACTGATGGGAAGAATATGAAAGGCAATGAATATAGAGTGAATAATTTCATCGCGCTCTGCAGATGAACAGACGGTGGTGTTTCACTTTCGTCGTGTGCTTTCTCAGTGTCAAGGGAAGGCAAATGCACTAAACAAAAGAACATCGGGAATCCGAAACACCAACTCATAACGAAAAGGTTGCGGAATATACTGCAAGCAAAACTTCCAGAAGACCACTCCTGAAGGCGTCGGTGCCTTAACAATTATTCCGTGCAGCAATGATCATCTACGTGTCGCTCCACCACACAACTTTTTTTGATATTGTTTTACCTAAATTTCCATTACCTCTTCGTTACAAGAATACTGATGGTTTTCACCTGATCTGCTTCGTCCAGCAGCGATAGTAGTAAGTAAATCGACGGCAGTTTCATTAAAAGTAGGTCAGACACAGAAATCGGAGTTACGTGTAGCTCATGTTATTACGCTTTCAAATGCAGTTCTCCGGCTGGGAGTAGTGGCGTACTCCTGTAATCCAAGCGTCTGGGAGGCCGTTGTTGTGGAAGATATCTGGGAACAACTACAGATTCGGCCGTTTCATCAGCTCAGGAACGACCGCGACGCCTTCATCGAGCTCTGCAGATTGACCAGATAGCAGTGCGGAATTTTCGGCTAGTGGTGGCTCGGGGTTAAGAGAAGTCGAGAGCAGTGAGCAAAACTACATCGGGAAACCGAAACAGACGACTCATAACGAAAAGATTGCGGAATGTACTGCAAAAGCAAAACTTCGAGAAGACGAACTCTGAAGACGTCGGTGCCTTGACAATCATTCCGTGCAGCAACGATAATCTGGCGAGAGCGAGGCGTGGGTGTCGCTCGACCACACAACACATTTTATATAATGTTCTACTTATTCTAAATTTGCGTTTCCAGATCATCAGTAAAATACTGTGTGATTTACACCTGGTTTCCTTCTTCCAAAAGCGATATTACGAAGTACATCGACTGCAGCGTCATTGACGGTCGTGGGTCCGGGCGCCGGCGCGCCAGCGGTGGCCTGTCGGAGCTGCTGGTGCCCGGGCTCCTCGCCGCTAACGAAGTGATTGCTTTTGGTGACATCATTTGCAATAGCGACTGCGCGAATTGACGGTACCTCGTACGGAAAGAATGAGTAGCTGATGCTGCTGAGGACTCGGCCGCGAGCATTTCCGACGACTTCTTGGGCTCTCATTCGTGATGGCATTCAGACAGGCAAGGGTGCTGTCGATTGTAGCATACGAATGCGAAATACCTGCATTGTTCGTTTCCGCAAAGTGATTTTTACGCCAAAGTTGCGATCGTCCTACAAGTTGTGTCAGATGTGGAGCACAGAGCGTAGCAGTTTCCGTGATGTAGCGGTTATCACGTCTGCCTAACACGCAGAAGGTCCTCGGTTCGATTCCGGGCGGAAACACTTTTTCGTCGCACTCAACAAGACCCTTGCTACAATCTCTACTGTGACCATTTAAATCAATTTCAAACGGCCCACCACCAGGGCTCAGATGATACATGAAACTCTTTCAGAACCGGCTACTTGGTTTTTGTGCTTACCTGGAGGGCTGGAAATGCGCGGAACAGCCGCCGGCATGACGGTAGTTGCCACACGTTTGCACAAAACGCAAGGGCTCGTCCGGGATTTGAACCCGGGACCTCCTGCACCCGAAGCAGGAATCATACCCCTAGACCAACGAGCCTGTTCGTAGCGTCTAAGCGCTGCACATGACTGACGCCTCCGTTCTTGGTATCACCATGCAGAGCTGCCGCTCACCCAGCGTTTTCCCTGGCTGTTGCGGTTTGATTGTTTTCATCGATGTCTTTTACAATAGCAACTTCTAGAATCGGAGGGAGCTCGTAGGCGATGCCTTTGCTTACGCAGGAAAAATCTGTTGCCACTACGGGTTTCTAGGCAGAACAGCCGAAGAGCCGTCGTTTCCGTGGTGTAGCGGTTATCACGTCTGCTTTACACGCAGAAGGTCCCCGGTTCGATCCCGGGCGGAAACACGACTTTTTTTAAACCCCTTTTCGGATTCCATTTCCGAGATAACGTCACGTCTGCGTATGCAGGGATAATAAATGTCGTGTGCTACACGGATATCGCTTCATTTTACTGTCAAATGCTCTTGCTCCCATAGTGTACCGGTATTCAGTAACTCAGAACGCTCGTAGCTCCATTCTGGCCGGCAAAGTTTATAATCCATTTCTTCAGGACTACTTCAAGTGCGCTTCATACTGGCTTTCCTGAGCTCACTGCACTCGCCTTGTCACAGCTCCGTTGAAGTGTGAACGTAACTAATAGTGAGAAACTCTTAACTACGCTCAGTCTTGTATCCCACCCTTTGGTTGTTGTCGTCGCTAACCAGATGAAGGTAGACTGCTCCACGATTGAGGTTCGTCTCCACTCACGGTGCACATGTTCTGCAAAGACAACCTTTGTTTTCCGTTGCATGCAAGATTACTGTCGGCTCTTCTACAGCAATCGACCCATGTAATTTACTGGTGTCAGATTCTTGCCATATCAAACGGTCCCTTCATCACCGTAGTGCTACACAAAGCGTGCTGCGGCAGGCATCTATTCTTCATTGCAGAGCTGCAAACGTGGGTGAGCTCCACCTACTCTTCAGCACGGTCAAAACGGTAGGGCTCGTCCGGGATTTGAACCCGGGACCTCCTGCACCCAAAGCAGGAATCATACCCCTAGACCAACGAGCCACCTGCCAGTAGCAATGAAGCTAATCCCAAGCAGTCCAGCTCCGAGGAACACTAACTTCCATGTAAATCAGAAACAAAAGCGCTTTCTGAAGGCAGCGCTCACCACTGATGGGAAGAATATGAAAGGCAATGAATATAGAGTGAATAATTTCATCGCGCTCTGCAGATGAACAGACGGTGGTGTTTCACTTTCGTCGTGTGCTTTCTCAGTGTCAAGGGAAGGCAAATGCACTAAACAAAAGAACATCGGGAATCCGAAACACCAACTCATAACGAAAAGGTTGCGGAATATACTGCAAGCAAAACTTCCAGAAGACCACTCCTGAAGGCGTCGGTGCCTTAACAATTATTCCGTGCAGCAATGATCATCTACGTGTCGCTCCACCACACAACTTTTTTTGATATTGTTTTACCTAAATTTCCATTACCTCTTCGTTACAAGAATACTGATGGTTTTCACCTGATCTGCTTCGTCCAGCAGCGATAGTAGTAAGTAAATCGACGGCAGTTTCATTAAAAGTAGGTCAGACACAGAAATCGGAGTTACGTGTAGCTCATGTTATTACGCTTTCAAATGCAGTTCTCCGGCTGGGAGTAGTGGCGTACTCCTGTAATCCAAGCGTCTGGGAGGCCGTTGTTGTGGAAGATATCTGGGAACAACTACAGATTCGGCCGTTTCATCAGCTCAGGAACGACCGCGACGCCTTCATCGAGCTCTGCAGATTGACCAGATAGCAGTGCGGAATTTTCGGCTAGTGGTGGCTCGGGGTTAAGAGAAGTCGAGAGCAGTGAGCAAAACTACATCGGGAAACCGAAACAGACGACTCATAACGAAAAGATTGCGGAATGTACTGCAAAAGCAAAACTTCGAGAAGACGAACTCTGAAGACGTCGGTGCCTTGACAATCATTCCGTGCAGCAACGATAATCTGGCGAGAGCGAGGCGTGGGTGTCGCTCGACCACACAACACATTTTATATAATGTTCTACTTATTCTAAATTTGCGTTTCCAGATCATCAGTAAAATACTGTGTGATTTACACCTGGTTTCCTTCTTCCAAAAGCGATATTACGAAGTACATCGACTGCAGCGTCATTGACGGTCGTGGGTCCGGGCGCCGGCGCGCCAGCGGTGGCCTGTCGGAGCTGCTGGTGCCCGGGCTCCTCGCCGCTAACGAAGTGATTGCTTTTGGTGACATCATTTGCAATAGCGACTGCGCGAATTGACGGTACCTCGTACGGAAAGAATGAGTAGCTGATGCTGCTGAGGACTCGGCCGCGAGCATTTCCGACGACTTCTTGGGCTCTCATTCGTGATGGCATTCAGACAGGCAAGGGTGCTGTCGATTGTAGCATACGAATGCGAAATACCTGCATTGTTCGTTTCCGCAAAGTGATTTTTACGCCAAAGTTGCGATCGTCCTACAAGTTGTGTCAGATGTGGAGCACAGAGCGTAGCAGTTTCCGTGATGTAGCGGTTATCACGTCTGCCTAACACGCAGAAGGTCCTCGGTTCGATTCCGGGCGGAAACACTTTTTCGTCGCACTCAACAAGACCCTTGCTACAATCTCTACTGTGACCATTAACATCAATTTCAAATGGCCCACCACCAGGGCTCAGATGATACATGAAACTCTTTCAGAACCGGCTACTTGGTTTTTGTGCTTACCTGGAGGGCTGGAAATGCGCGGAACAGCCGCCGGCATGACGGTAGTTGCCACACGTTTGCACAAAACGCAAGGGCTCGTCCGGGATTTGAACCCGGGACCTCCTGCACCCGAAGCAGGAATCATACCCCTAGACCAACGAGCCTGTTCGTAGCGTCTAAGCGCTGCACATGACTGACGCCTCCGTTCTTGGTATCACCATGCAGAGCTGCCGCTCACCCAGCGTTTTCCCTGGCTGTTGCGGTTTGATTGTTTTCATCGATGTCTTTTACAATAGCAACTTCTAGAATCGGAGGGAGCTCGTAGCCGATGCCTTTGCTTACGCAGGAAAAATCTGTTGCCACTACGGGTTTCTAGGTAGAACAGCCGCAGAGCCGTCGTTTCCGTGGTGTAGCGGTTATCACGTCTGCTTTACACGCAGAAGGTCCCCGGTTCGATCCCGGGCGGATACACGACTTTTTTTAAACCCCTTTTCGGATTCCATTTCCGAGATAACGTCACGTCTGCGTATGCAGGGATAATAAATGTCGTGTGCTACACGGATATCGCTTCATTTTACTGTCAAATGCTCTTGCTCCCATAGTGTACCGGTATTCAGTAACTCAGAACGCTCGTAGCTCCATTCTGGCCGGCAAAGTTTATAATCCATTTCTTCAGGACTACTTCAAGTGCGCTTCATACTGGCTTTCCTGAGCTCACTGCACTCGCCTTGTCACAGCTCTGTTGAAGTGTGAACGTAACTAATAGTGAGAAACTCTTAACTACGCTCAGTCTTGTATCCCACCCTTTGGTTGTTGTCGTCGCTAATCAGATGAAGGTAGACTGCTCCACGATTGAGGTTCGTCTCCACTCACGGTGCACATGTTCTGCAAAGACAACCTTTGTTTTCCGTTGCATGCAAGATTACTGTCGGTTCTTCTACAGCAATCGACCCATGTAATTTACTGGTGTCAGATTCTTGCCATATCAAACGGTCCCTTCATCACCGTAGTGCTACACAAAGCGTGCTGCGGCAGGCATCTATTCTTCATTGCAGAGCTGCAAACGTGGGTGAGCTCCACCTACTCTTCAGCACGGTCAAAACGGTAGGGCTCGTCCGGGATTTGAACCCGGTACCTCCTGCACCCAAAGCAGGAATCATACCCCTAGACCAACGAGCCACCTGCCAGTAGCAATGAAGCTAATCCCAAGCAGTCCAGCTCCGAGGAACACTAACTTCCATGTAAATCAGAAACAAAAGCGCTTTCTGAAGGCAGCGCTCACCACTGATGGGAAGAATATGAAAGGCAATGAATATAGAGTGAATAATTTCATCGCGCTCTGCAGATGAACAGACGGTGGTGTTTCACTTTCGTCATGTGCTTTCTCAGTGTCAAGGGAAGGCAAATGCACTAAACAAAAGAACATCGGGAATCCGAAACACCAACTCATAACGAAAAGATTGCGGAATATACTGCAAGCAAAACTTCCAGAAGACCACTCCTGAAGGCGTCGGTGCCTTAACAATTATTCCGTGCAGCAATGATCATCTAGGAAGAGCCAACTGTACGTGTCGCTCCACCACACAACTTTTTTTGATATTGTTTTACCTAAATTTCCATTACCTCTTCGTTACAAGAATACTGTGTGGTTTTCACCTGATCTGCTTCGTCCAGCAGCGATAGTAGTAAGTAAATCGACGACAGTTTCATTAAAAGTAGGTCAGACACAGGAATCGGAGTTATGTGTAGCTCATGTTATTACGCTTTCAAATGCAGTTCTCCGGCTGGCAGCAGTGGCGTACTCCTGTAATCCAAGCGTCTGGGAGGCCGTTGTTGTGGAAGAGATCTGGGAACAACTACAGATTCGGCCGTTTCATCAGCTCAGGAACAACCGCGACGCCTTCATCGAGCTCTGCAGATTGACCAGATAGCAGTGCGGAATTTTCGCCTAGTGGTGGCTCGGGGTTAAGAGAAGTCGAGAGCAGTGAGCAAAACTACATCGGGAAACCGAAACAGACGACTCATAACGAAAAGATTGCGGAATGTACTGCAAAAGCAAAACATCGAGAAGACGAACTCTGAAGCCGTCGGTGCCTTGACAATCATTCCGTGCAGCAACGATAATCTGGCGAGAGCGAGGCGTGGGTGTCGCTCGACCACACAACACATTTTATATAATGTTCTACTTATTCTAAACTTGCGTTTCCAGATCATCAGTAAAATACTGTGTGATTTACACCTGGTTTCCTTCTTCCAAAAGCGATATTACGATGTGCATCGACTGCAGCGTCATTGACGGTCGTGGGTCCGGGCGCCGGCGCGCCAGCGGTGGCCTGTCGGAGCTGCTGGTAAGCGATATTAAGAAGTGCATCGACTGCAGCGTCATTGACGGTCGTGGGTCCGGGCGCCGGCGCGCCAGCGGTGGCCTGTCGGAGCTGCTGGTGCCCGGGCTCCTCGCCGCTAACGAAGTGATTGCTTTTGGTGACATCATTTGCAATAGCGACTGCGCGAATTGACGGTACCTCGTACGGAAAGAATGAGTAGCTGATGCTGCTGAGGACTCGGCCGCGAGCATTTCCGACGACTTCTTGGGCTCTCATTCGTGATGGCATTCAGACAGGCAAGGGTGCTGTCGATTGTTGCATACAAATGCGAAATACCTGCATTGTGCGTTTCCGCAAAGTGATTTTTACGCCAAAGTTGCGATCGTCCTACAAGTTGTGTCAGATGTGGAGCACAGAGCGTAGCAGTTTCCGTGGTGTAGCGGTTATCACGTCTGCCTAACACGCAGAAGGTCCCCGGTTAGATTCCGGGCGGAAACACTTTTTCGTCGCACTCAACAAGACCCTTGCTACAATCTCTACTGTGACCATTTAAATCAATTTCAAACGGCCCACCACCAGGGCTCAGATGATACATGAAACTCTTTCAGAACCGGCTACTTGGTTTTTGTGCTTACCTGGAGGGCTGGAAATGCGCGGAACAGCCGCCGGCATGACGGTAGTTGCACAAAACGCAAGGGCTCGTCCGGGATTTGAACCCGGGACCTCCTGCACCCGAAGCAGGAATCATACCCCTAGACCAACGAGCCTGTTCGTAGCGTCTAAGCGCTGCACATGACTGACGCCTCCGTTCTTGGTATCACCATGCAGAGCTGCCGCTCACCCAGCGTTTTCCCTGGCTGTTGCGGTTTGATTGTTTTCATCGATGTCTTTTACAATAGCAACTTCTAGAATCGGAGGGAGCTCGTAGCCGATGCCTTTGCTTACGCAGGAAAAATCTGTTGCCACTACGGGTTTCTAGGTAGAACAGCCGCAGAGCCGTCGTTTCCGTGGTGTAGCGGTTATCACGTCTGCTTTACACGCAGAAGGTCCCCGGTTCGATCCCGGGCGGAAACACGACTTTTTTTTAAACCCCTTTTCGGATTCCATTTCCGAGATAACGTCACGTCTGCGTATGCAGGGATAATAAATGTCGTGTGCTACACGGATATCGCTTCATTTTACTGTCAAATGCTCCTCCTCCCATAGTGTACCGGTATTCAGTAACTCAGAACGCTCGTAGCTCCATTCTGGCCGGCAAAGTTTATAATCCATTTCTTCAGGACTACTTCAAGTGCGCTTCATACTGGCTTTCCTGAGCTCGCTGCACTCGCCTTGTCACAGCTCTGTTGAAGTGTGAACGTAACTAATAGTGAGAAACTCTTAACTACGCTCAGTCTTGTATCCCACCCTTTGGTTGTTGTCGTCGCTAATCAGATGAAGGTAGACTGCTCCACGATAGAGGTTCGTCTCCACTCACGGTGCACATGTTCTGCAAAGACAACCTTTGTTTTCCGTTGCATGCAAGATTACTGTCGGCTCTTCTACAGCAATCGACCCATGTAATTTACTGGTGTCAGATTCTTGCCATATCAAACGGTCCCTTCATCACCGTAGTGCTACACAAAGCGTGCTGCGGCAGGCATCTATTCTTCATTGCAGAGCTACAAACGTGGGTGAGCTCCACCTACTCTTCAGCACGGTCAAAACGGTAGGGCTCGTCCGGGATTTGAACCCGGGAGCTCCTGCACCCAAAGCAGGAATCATACCCCCAGACCAACGAGCCACCTGCCAGTAGCAATGAAGCTAATCCCAAGCAGTCCAGCTCCGAGGAACACTAACTTCCATGTAAATCAGAAACAAAAGCGCTTTCTGAAGGCAGCGCTCACCACTGATGGGAAGAATATGAAAGGCAATGAATATAGAGTGAATAATTTCATCGCGCTCTGCAGATGAACAGACGGTGGTGTTTCACTTTCGTCATGTGCTTCCTCAGTGTCAAGGGAAGGCAAATGCACTAAACAAAAGAATATCGGGAATCCGAAACACCAACTCATAACGAAAAGATTGCGGAATATACTGCAAGCAAAACTTCCAGAAGACCACTCCTGAAGGCGTCGGTGCCTTAACAATTATTCCGTGCAGCAATGATCATCTAGGAAGAGCCAACTGTACGTGTCGCTCCACCACACAACTTTTTGGTTATTGTTTTACCTAAATTTCCATTACCTCTTTGTTACAAGAATACTGTGTGGTTTTCACCTCATCTGCTCCATCCAGCAGCGATAGTAGTAAGTAAATCGACGACAGTTTCATTGAAAGAAGGTCAGACACAGAAATCGGAGTTACGTGTAGCTCATGTTGAAACGTCCCCTTAGGAAACTTTATACACGACTGTGCTTAACCTGACACACAATATTTTTAGCGCAACGCAATCTGACTATCAAAGATCCCTGCAAAAGAATGGCCCTGACTAACATTAAACTATACCTTTCAGAAATCACTTACCTCACAAAAATCTTCATTACTCGAACTACTGCAATACAGCGAGCGCCACTACTGGCAGCTAAATAAAGGATTCAAACTACTGAAGGCACTAACTACTGATAGGGATAGTTAGCAAATGAAAGATATTAATAGAGAACAAACAATGTATTTGCCTTAATAGTCATAATATAAATAGCAGCTCATGACAAATTACAAAACTCCGCCATCTCTCTCCCCACATCTACCACTGCTAGCGGCTCACCTCCAACTGTGCAACGCTACGCGCTGTTCACATCCAGCTGCAGCTGCCCAACGCTACAATGGCAGACAACAATGCAAACTAGCCACATACTGCACACAGCACAGCCAGTGATTTTCATACAGAGCGCAACGTGGCATTACCAATATAAAAATCTAAACAGCCTACTTACATAGCCCCCATGCTCCCCACAAAAATTTTACAAATTTTTTTGGCCAGTAGCTAATAATGATTTGATAAAAATTTTTTATAATTACACTAACAAAGATATCCAATGCACACACTTATTGATACAGTGTTGGTCAAAAGCTAAAATTTTCTCACAGTCCATAAAGACAGTCCTGATCATTCATCATAATAGTAACTACAGTTTTTTTTTTCTTTCAAAGTCTAAGCAGTAAAAGACAATGCACACGGAAGTAGTGGATTTCCATGCAGTCTTGAAGAAGTAGTGTTGTCCATCCAACAGAAAGACAGTGCTGACTCTTGACATGCTGACAGGTGATGGGCCACAACAGAGCAAACCCACAGCAGAGTCATTCCACGTTTTGAAGAAGATTGGTAGGTAGGTCATCACAGAGCAGACCCACTGTAGTCCTGGTAGAGAGTATGGTATTGGTGAGTCAGCAAAAGTGTAGACCCGCTGTAGTCCTTGTAGAGATGGCCAGCAGCCATCTGCTGTGACTGTGCAGGTGCACAATCACCATCGAAGAGTCTTGCAGAGAAGACAGCAAGTCCATAAACCACCACTTGTGCACACACAAAGTTTTTTTTTGAAATGTCCTTAGAACCAGCAATTCTGTTATCCAGTCCCTTGCTGAATTATTAACACACGTGCAAACACTATCAGTCCCTACTTCTCACATATTGTCCATATAATATCACCAACAGAAACGTTTGCAGTGAAATGGAACTTACAAGTTACTTAATTTGATGAACTGGTATCAATTACAATATTATAACATGAGAATACAATTACAAAGGTACAAAATACATCATTAAAAACATAACAATACAGATAACATTTGTAGTACAGGCTTTACAAAAAAATCGAAATAACATATACATCAGTGTTACAGGAATTATGACATGAGTACATACTTAAAGATCAGAAGAACTTTTAAAACATCACCTTCACATGTGAGCAACAAAACAGAATAAATAATGTCTAAACATCTTTACAAAGTAAATAACATAGTATTAGAAAAATTCTACAACATAGCTCTCATCAGCTAAACACATAAAGACAGGAAAAACACAAATACACAAGGGTACACAAACATATAGAGGGATGACACAAAAGGAAAGGACAGGGTTTGTTTTACTGCAGTATTTTGCATGGAGATCTCCCATCGTTCATCATTATTCCCAAAAGTCCTATCTAAGCCTGCTTTCTGTATTCTGTTCACATCCTCTGTCAAAAATAGTTTTTCTCCACTGTACAGTATCCTTTTTTTTTTTTTTTTTTTTTTGCCCAAACCATTTTCATATAGCTTCTCAATACATTTCTTCCAAGGCATCATAGTTAGTTTCTTATATAGTCTACCCCTCTTAAGCTAACTTAAATCTACTGAGCTCAGATATATATACCAAGGGATGAGGCAATGCAGCATCACATAACACAATTAATATAAACAGCAATAAAAAAAACGCAGATTTGCGAAGCAAGCAGCATTAAGAAATTAGCAAAGCAATTATAATATTACAACTAATATAAGGCAATGTGCAGCAAACAATAAAAATAAATCATTAGTAAAACTGATTAACAGAATAATACAAAGTCAAATTCAATAACACTATGCATGGCAAACAGCAGCAACTTATACCTAAACATGACAGAGCTCAAGCAGAAAAAATATTACAGTAAAAACAACAATGCAGATAAGGGAAATGTATATTCACATCTTAATATCTATGTATTTAAAGTTGTGCACCACAGCAACTTATTGTAAAAAAAATTTAACCATATACTTGAAAAGAAAATTGTGTGTCCAGTTACTGTTACTAGTCCCTTCTTATTGTTCTTTCCTTTCCAAGAGCTCCTTTTTCGAAGAATGTGGATCATAAAATAATTATTTAATAAATCTGTTGACAGAAAGTGTTCACATTAGCAGATGCGTCTAAGTTTATTTTATAAAACTAATGCTGCAACACAGCTGGAAACCAGATATTAAACAAAATGAGCAATCTCTCAACTACAAAGACAATAGATGTAAAATGTTTCTAATCATTTCATTAGGCATTTTAGTAAATACCATAAATTACGAGCTCCACAGTATGCTTTCAACAAGGAAATGTCAATAGCGAGGACAATGGCCTCCCCTTTCTTTTTTTCTACCTGTGCTTCCGGAAAGGCACACCCTAATGGCTTGTTCTCCAGGTGTCTGACACAGCTGTGTGCCGACGACGCACGTGCAGGTGGTCACTTAACTTTCTTACGGAAATATTTACGACAGCAGTTTCCGCTACAGTGACAGTCTCATATAAAAATTTCACAGGTCGATAATTTACGTTACAAATGTGTAGAAACAAAATCCTATGAATATAACAGTGTCCAAAAAATTTTCGCCGGCATTGTGATACATTCACGCATTTACACACATTTCATAACTCTTAAAGTACGAATCTTAGTTTCCAACAACCTTTTTCACAAACCAGAGTCCCTAAACACTACTCATTATTCCTTACCTTATTCGTCGACACTTCTTCAATATTTCATCGTAACAGATACATAGCTTAATCAAATAACTCACATAGCATCAGCTTATTGATCATAAACATACCACAACAGCATAATACACATCGTCGTCGTAAAAATAACACCATAACACCTCAGTCAAATCTCAAAAAAGTCGTAGCTTTCTGCAATAATTTCAAACCATAAAAAATATTCTCTACTCATTTCAATAGTGTCATCTGCCTCAAACGTACTTTAAAAATCATGATCTCATACCAAATACATCATTCAAAGCTCTCATAGTATCACAATGGGTCCGAAAAAATATGAACAGTTCACACAAAGTACAGACAAAATACAATTTCGTAAGTGTGAAGTTACCCAACTGTTTAATTGCATAAACATGTCACTGATGTAGTAAAAAAAGTTTGTTTCTCTGTTAAATGATCAGATAGCTGTGTAATTTATGTGTTAGAGGAATATGGTACCGATGTGTAAAGTTGTATAAGCAAATACCATATTAGCTAGGGCTCCTTGTGCTTGCCAAACACATGATACACAAAGTAGGCGTGTACCCCCCTGAGGATTAATGTAATTATACCCTCAGGTGTTACAGATTACAGCAATGGAATGAAATGTATCACGGAAAACTTTCTTTGTAATTCAAAAATCTTTGAAAATAAATGTTTTAAGTACAAAATTAATCACTCAAATACATGTCCTGTAGCGCTAAATGTGCGTCTTGCTGTAAGATAATCTCTGTGGGAGTGTCGTAGTTATCGTCTTCCGAAAGCTAAGTTCAGCAGAAGCCAATGTACTTACCTCATGATAAACAAAACTGAAATGCTTTGCGTATAGATTTCTTAGTTATTACGCTTATTGTTGTGATGAAGAAATTACTGTGCTGTAACGTATTGTTGTGCTACGGAAAAGGCTGTCTCATTGTAGCTATACCACAAAAGTTACTACTAAAACATGTTTTGCTTTCCAGAAGGATTAAAAAAAAAACTGTGCAGATATAAAACAGATACACCGCAAAAGCAACATTGTAAATTGTCACTCATTAGTAACGTTGTGATATAATCGTGTAGCTGTCACATAAACTAACCACTGTGTCATCTGGTATCTCGCAGAAAGTACTTTAATTCAGAATGTATTTTCAAGTAAACCAAAATGTTGCATTAAAATCTCATTAGCAGTACTGGTAAATGTTGTAAGTATGTGAGCCTTATAGTCGTTACGTAATCGTGGAACTAACAAGCAAGAATGTACACACACAATAACACTGTGTCGTCTGTTCGCAATAACAATGCATTCGTAATTTCTGTTTGAATAAGTTCTCTTGGTTCTTGACTGGATATTTAACTTTAAACATTGTTGCATGGTAACAGTTTCTCAGTGTGACAAATTGTACAAGTAGCGTGAAGTGAAAATTGCAAAGACTAAGTTAAAAAGCAGATTATCTGTCAATAAATGGTTTTACATGTGAAATGTGGTGTAAACCTTTTCTCTTCCTAGTACGCAGAGTTTCAACTTCAACGCAATTATCATGTGGTATACGTCGGATTCTGTAAGGTCCATTGTAAACTAGAAAGAATTTGTGACTCAAGTGTTTCTTCTTATGTGACAATGAATGAGCTTTAATGAGAACTTTCTGACCAATACATAATTCCTTTGCATTTGCTTTACCGTGTAGTTTTCTCCTTTTGTCTGCTCCAGATTTTATATTTTTAAGAGCCAAATCAATTATGTCTTTGTGTCGAAGTTTACGTGTATTCGGGAAAGGTACAAGCTCTCTGATTCTGTTCGGAGGTTCTACATTCTTCAGTACAAGAGTAGGTGGTAAAGCAGTGGAATCATGAGGCATTTCATTCAGCACATTTTGAAATAAGTGTAAATATCTGTCCCAATGCTGATGCTTTCTGTGACAATAAAGTCTGCAAAGCTTATTGATTTCTTTCATAATCCGTTCAGACGGGTTACAATGTGGTGAATACAATGAAATAAAAACAGGTTTGATTTTATGATTCCGAAGCATGCGTGACCAAACAGCAGATCTGAATTGCGGTCCGTTATCTGAAATGACTTTACTAACGTGTCCAACTTCACGTAAGGAATTTTTAACAAAGGCGTTGGATACAGACCGTCCAGTGGCTTTACGTAACGGAGTGAAAGAAACAAATTTTGAAGTAAGTTCAACAGTGACTAGAACGTACGAAAATCCATTCGATGTTCTGACAAGGGGTCCCAAGAGATCAACAGCAGCAAATTCTTTTAATTTAGAAGGAATAATAGGAAACAACGGAGCATGATGTGAGATAGTAGATGGTTTCGCCTTTTGACAAAGTTTACAAATAGACAAGACTCTTCGAATTCTCTTTTCCATATTGTTAAAATAACAAGTCGTTCGAAGAATATGATAACATTTTCGTGGACCAAAATGTGCGTAGCTGAAATGAATGTACCAAATGAGCTTATTCCGGCCGGAGTGGCCGTGCGGTTCTGGGCGCTACAGTCTGGAACCGAGCTACCGCTACGGTCGCAGGTTCGAATCCTGCCTCGGGCATGGATGTGTGTGATGTCCTTAGGTTAGTTAGGTTTAATTAGTTCTAAGTTCTAGGCGACTGATGACCTCAGAAGTTAAGTCGCATAGTGCTCAGAGCCAAATGAGCTTATTAACAAAGTCGTCTGGAATGCAAAGTACCCATAGCTTGTCATCAACAGTGCAGCGTTTGAAGAGTATGTTGTTTCTAACCAGGTAATAATGCCGAATCTGAGTGTGTGTCTTTTCATGCCATTTACTTTTGATGTCTTTCCAAATCGGATCTTTATCTTGTTCATGAGCAATGTCCTTTAAAGATGTGGTGATGAAGTTTACAAAGGCGACTTTCTGAATGTAAAGAATACTGAAATTTTTCTCAAGGTTGCCTTCTGTGTTACTTTTCTCAAGCCCAGCCGGTGCGCGTGACAGCGCGTCCGCAACAATGTTCTCCTTGCCGGGAATGTAGACTACTGTGAAGCGGAATTCTTGCAGAAACAATGCCCAACGTTTCAACCTGTCATGATTTAATTTTGAAGACATAAGAAATTGTAATGCACGATGATCACTGTATACTTTTATGTGCTTGCCAGAAAGAAAGAAATGGAATTTGTTAAATGCCCAAACGATAGCTAAAGCTTCTAATTCAGTAACGGAATAATTTTTTTCAGATTTTGTTAGCACTCGGCTAGCAAAAGCAATGGTTTTCTGAACAGTAGTGTCATTTTCTGTGGCTTCTTGAAATAAATGGGCACCAAGACCGACTTTGGAAGAATCCGTGCTAAGGCAGAAATCTTGTGACAGATCTGGGTGAGCTAGTATTGGCGCGTTAAGTAGCGATTCTTTCAAAGAATTGAATTCCAACTGTGCTTGTTCATCCCAGTTCCAAATAGTATTTTTTCCAGTGAGAGAACAAAGTTTTGGTGTAACAAGAATTTGCATATTCAGAAAACGACGGTAAAAATTTACGAGACCTAGAAAACTGCGGACTTGTTTTTTTTGTGGATGGAACTGGAATGGCTCTGATTGCTTCTAACTTATCAGGATCCGGCTGAATGCCTTCAGAAGAAATAATATGTCCCAAAAACCTCACCTTTGACCTACCAAATTCAGACTTTTCCAAGTTAACTGTAATTCCAGATTCTGCAAAAATACGTAACAAACTGTTGAGGATGCGGTTATGTTGTTCCCATGAAGCTTCTGCTATTAGAATATCGTCCACATATAAGGTGATGTGACGTTTTAAGAACTCAGGTAATATGGAATTTAACCCACGAATGAATGCTGCCGAAGAAATGTTCAAACCAAAAGGAAGTTTCCAAAACTGATAACAAACGCCGAAGCAAAGGAAATCTGTGTATTTTCTACATTCTGGATGAAGTTCGATCTGATAAAAGCTGGATCTGAGATCAATGGAAGACAACACTTTTACACCATTAAAATTTTGAAGAAGTTCTTCCATCGTCTGCGGCCTGTCTGTTTCAGGAATAATGATTGTATTGATTTGTCTCGAATCTAAGACAAGCCTGATCGATCCATTTTTCTTCTCAACAACATGTAATGGGTTGTTGTATGAGCTTACTGCAGGCTCAATTATGCCCTCATTAAGCATAGATTGTATTTCTGTTCTAACACGGTCCCTATAATGCGCCGGAATTACGTATGGTCTAACACAAAATTTAGTATGCTCACGAACACGAAATTGGTATTGAAATCCCTTGATTGTTCCTGTTTTGTGAGTAAAAACTGTGGAATGTGCTTGTAAAATCTCAAAAAGGTCCTGCCTATCAGTGTCATTACAATTCTCAATTGTTTGAATTTTATTCTGAATTAACTCATTAATTTCAAATATGCCGTCGATGTCATCCCTGTCAGTACTTGCAGAGTAATTGTTAGTGTCTAGTTCCGTAGAAAATTCCGAACTGTTGTCTAACAGAACGTAAAGCCGATTAATTTCCTCATCATGGTTTGAGAGCCAATCTTCAAATTTCAAAGCTATTGACTTACTTTCTTTCTCTAAACTTATTTCAGCATCGTGAAAGCTTAAGACTGCTTTGTATTCATTCAAAAAGTCTACTCCCAGTATAATTTCCGTCGACAATAATGGAACAATAAGAAAGTTCATAGAGAAGCTGTGGCTTTGGCAAAAGAATTCTAAATTGGTTTGTTGGCGTACATCTACACTTTTTCCAAAGATTGCACCTTGTAATTTAATCTTACGTAACGGAAGTGTGGGGCAATCGTTCGATTTGTTGCATTTGCTAAAAGCTGTTTCACTAATTACTGAAATGGGACTGCCAGAGTCAAGTACTGCCGTAAATTTTACGTCATTTACTGTAATGTGAATCACAGGATACGCAATGTTGTTATGTTTTGCGTCGTGTTCCTGGAGTAAGATGTCTCTAATGTCTTCCATTCTTACGTAATTACTAGCTACGGCAGCTGTGTCGCCAGTTTCATAAGTACGTCTTGTGGCTGCCAGCGGTGTGAGTCATTGCCTATTGTCTCTTTGTTGGCGCGCGTCGTTATTGGGATTTGGAGACCTAACTTCTACAAATTCACCGTGACGAGAATCCCGCCAGTTCTGATGCAGTTCAGGTCTGTCGTTACGATCATATCGTCTGTCGTCATGTCGGTAGATTCCATAGTTTCTTTCTTGTCGGTCACATGGTGGAGAATTTCTCCCTGAGTCGTAACTGCGCGCTGGACCGTTGCGTCTAAATATATTCTGTCTCCCTTGATAATAATTGTTTTGGTTCCCATATTGTCTGTTTCTCTGATTGTCTCTGTGATAGTCATTACCGCGGAAAGGTGATCTTTCCCTGTAACTATTACTCTGCCAGTGGTTGTCATATGGGTGGTGTCTGTTTTGGTCACGATTTACATTGTAAGAATAGGTTTGTCGTGGCCATTTATTGTTTCTGTCGTCACGGAATTGTGACGGATGCGACCTGTAGTGATTGTTTTCCTGTTTTCGCATCCCGCGACTGTCTGTGTCAATTTCTAATTCTTGTAAGAGTCCCTGAAAAGCTTCAATGTCGTCTTTGCAACGTCCTGCCAAAATAATATGCCGTAAATGATCAGGTAATTTGATTAAACAAATGTGGATGAGTTCTGAGGGGCTGTATGGGTTTGACAGATATGCAACATATCTTCAAAATATTTGACAAGACTGGAAAATTCAGATTGTTCAAAGTGTTTCATCATCATGATGCTATGTTTTACTCGGTCTTGTGTAGCTTGTGACCAATATGCTGAGAGGAACGCATGGTAAAATTCTCCTTCACTGTGGCAATCGTGAATGACCGATCGCATTCTTACAGCTGGTTCATTCTCTAAGTAGCCACACATAAATTCTAACCTGTGCTCCAATGTCCAGTTGGGAGGAAAACAATGAGAGAATTGATGGAGCCACGCTTGTGGATGAATGTCGTTGGCAGAATTCTTAAACGTTTTGAATTTACGTGTAGTAATGAACAGCTTATAGTCAAAATCATCGTGTCGGCGAGTCACATATCGGTCATTGTTACGTCGTGTCGGCGGTTCCATCTAAAAATTCGGTGCACCTTGCCAATTTCTTTCATAGCTTCCGAAATGCCCTGTGTTATTATTTTGTGGCTGTTCCGTATTTCTATGTCCCTCTTCCCATATTGGAGCGCGAGTGTCCTCTGAAATACGTAATTCTTGTATTACCTGTGTCAGCTGATCTTGTACTTCCCGGATTTCTCTTTGGTGTTGCGTATTAATTTGATTCAGATTTTGTTTCAGTTTCCTAATTTGTTCGCTCTCTTCTGTGTCATTAAAGACTACCGGTTTTGTGTCATTCAGATTATCATCTACCTTCGTAGATAAATTATTTAGCTGATCCGAAAGTTCAACTACTTTCTCTGATAATGAACTACTTTCCTCCATGTGTCTTTCTACTGTGTCCTTTTTTTCCTGAGTTTTTGCAAGTTGCGTAACCGAATCGGTAGATGCAACTGAGTCCATTTTAGGCCACAAGGTCTCATGATTTTCACGAACAATGATTTGCAGTCCTTTTATGGCTGCTTCGTGATTCTGTAATGCATTTTCATGACGCGAAAAAATAGGTTGGAAATGCTCACAAATTTGTGTTTTTACGTCATTACAGACTTTTTGACATTTCGATTCGATGTTATGTAACTCAGTAGTTAAATCTTCACGTGTTTGTTCAAGTGTGGTGTCTAACTTTTGAAGATTTTGTTCCATTGTGTCTAACTTTTGAAGATTTTGTTCCATTGTGTCTAACTTTTGAAGCTTTTGCTGTGTTTGTCTCTGATTTTGTTCCATTTGTTTCTGATTTTGTTCAAGCGTTGTGTCTAACTTTTGTAGCCTTTGTCCCATTTGTTGCATTAACTGTAATAACAGTGCACTGGTGTCTGAAACATGTTCCTCAGTGCTATTCGGCAACGCATTTGAACCGGCAATATTCGCAGTTTGAATAGCAGAAAATGTGTCTTGACTTATTTGAGAAAAGGGTGAGGACGCAAAACCTGAATCTACAGTATTTGCAAGATTGTGTCCTGTCATTTCGGATACCTGAGGCAAGCTGTTGCCGACCGATCGATCGATAATGCTTCCCTGTTCACTAATTGTTTCACTGCCTACGCCATTGTTTGCCGCCCGCACCATTTCCCTATGCACAATTACCAAATTACTATGTTGAACATTAGTTAAATCATTACTCGGTGGCGCTAACACACTGCTTTCGTCTTCACTGTCATTTCTCAGTTTACTTTGGAGCCTAGTATTACGTTTTTCACACGCCATTATTGTCACAATATTTCACACGACAACACAGAAAACCACAATTTGAAGAGCAAAAATAGGAGAACACATTAACATAGCACTGAAAATAATATCTAGTTAATTGCAAGCGTAGCTGCGAAATACTTGGTGCAAATCTACATGCATGCCACAACTGTTTTACTGTGCAACAATGAAAAACCACAACTACCAAGGAAATTCGCTCTATAATTACGCGCTAGCAATAAACAAAAGCTACACTAATTACACAAACTACAAGAAAAAATCAGAAGATTCCAGTGAGGTATCCTCGGCTAAGGGTCGACATATGAAACGTCCCCTCGGGACAATTGTACACGACTCTGCTTAAACTGACACACAATATTTTTAGCGCAACGCAATCTGACTTTCAAAAATCCCTACAAAAGAATGGCCCTGACTAACATTAAACTATACCTTTCAGAAATCACTTACCTCAAAAAAATCATCATTACTCGAACTACTGCAATACAGCGAGCGCCACTACTGCCAGCTAAATAAAAGATTCAAACTACTGAAGGCACTAACTACTGATAGGGATAGTTAGCAAATGAAAGATATTAATAGAGAACAAACAATGTATTTACCTTAATAGTCATAATATATATAGCAGTTCATGACAAATTACAAAACTCCGCCAGCTCTCTCCCCACATCCACCACTGCTGGCGGCTCACCTCCAACTGCGCAACGCTACGCGCTGTTCACATCCAGCTGCAGCTGCCCAACGCTACAATGGCAGACAACAATGCAAACTAGCCACATACTGCACACAGCACAGCCAGTGATTTTCATACAGAGCGCAACGTGGCATTACCAATATAAAAATCTAAACAGCCTACTTACAATGTTATTATGCTTTCAAATGCAGTTCTCCGGCTGGGAGTAGTGGCGTACTCCTGTAATCCAAGCGTCTGCGAGGCCGTTGTTGTGGAAGAGATCTGGGAACAACTACAGATTCGGCCGTTTCATCAGCTCAGGAACGACCGCGACGCCCTCATCGAGCTCTGCAGATTGACCAGATAGCAGTGCGGAATTTTCGGCTAGTGGTGGCTCGGGGTTAAGAGAAGTCGAGAGCAGTGAGCAAAACTACATCGGGAAACCGAAACAGACGACTCATAACGAAAAGATTGCGGAATGTACTGCAAAAGCAAAACTTCGAGAAGACGAACTCTGAAGCCGTCGGTGCCTTAACAATCATTCCGTGCAGCAACGATAATCTGGCGAGAGCGAGGCGTGGGTGTCGCTCGACCACACAACACATTTTATATAATGTTCTACTTATTCTAAACTTGCGTTTCCAGATCATCAGTAAAATACTGTGTGATTTACACCTGGTTTCCTTCTTCCTCGCCGCTTTTTTTTTTTTTTTTTTAAATGGACTTGTAGTCCGAGGTGATATGTTACAATACAGCATCACCGGTCTATTGCGGTCTAGCTGTGTTGGTGAGCCAGTAAATTTCCACTGTGCAGTGACTAGTCACTGCAATTCACTTTGGAGGTGTGGCGGTGGGACTTGTAGTCCCGTACCACCCTCTGACGGTGATAGTACTACATGAGTCAGGCAGAATTTATTGCCTAACATGGGCAGGTGAAGGTGTGGCGGTGGGACTTCTGGTCCCGTGCATGCCTCGCCGCTAACGAAGTGATTGCTTTTGGTGACATCATTTGCAATAGCGACTGCGCGAATTGACGGTACCTCGTATGGAAAGAATGAGTAGCTGATGCTGCTGAGGACTCGGCCGCGAGCATTTCCGACGACTTCTTGGGCTCTCATTCGTGATGGCATTCAGACAGGCAAGGGTGCTGTCGATTGTTGCATACGAATGCGAAATACCTGCATTGTGCGTTTCCGCAAAGTGATTTTTACGCCAAAGTTGCGATCGTCCTACAAGTTGTGTCAGATTTGGAGCACAGAGCGTAGCAGTTTCCGTGGTGTAGCGGTTATCACGTCTGCCTAACACGCAGAAGGTCCCCGGTTCGATACCGCTGAGCCCAGGCTCCTCGCCGCTAGCGAAGTGATTGCTTTTCGTGACATCATTTGCAATAGCGACTGCGCGAATTGACGGTACCTCGTAAGGAAAGAAAGAGTGGCTGATGCTACTGAGGACTCGGCCGAGAGCATTTCCGACGACTTCTTGGGCTCTCATTCGTGATGGCATTCAGACAGGCAAGGGAGCTGTCGATTGTTGCATACGAATGCGAAATACCTGCATTGTGCGTTTCCGCAAAGTGATTTTTACGCCAAAGTTGCGATCGTCCTACAAGTTGTGTCAGATGTGGAGCACAGAGCGTAGCAGTTTCCGTGGTGTAGCGGTTATCACGTCTGCCTAACACGCAGAAGGTCCCCGGTTCGATACCGCTGAGCCCAGGCTCCTCGCCGCTAGCGAAGTGATTGCTTTTCGTGACATCATTTGCAATAGCGACTGCGCGAATTGACGGTACCTCGTAAGGAAAGAAAGAGTGTCTGATGCTACTAAGGACTCGGCCGAGAGCATTTCCGACGACTTCTTGGGCTCTCATTCGTGATGGCATTCAGACAGGCAAGGGAGCTGTCGATTGTTGCATACGAATACGAAATACCTGCATTGTGCGTTTCCGCAAAGTGATTTTTACGCCAAAGTTGCGACCGTCCTACAAGTTGTGTCAGATGTGGAGCACAGAGCGTAGCAGTTTCCGTGGTGTAGCGGTTATCACGTCTGCCTAACACGCAGAAGGTCCCCGGTTCGATACCGCTGAGCCCAGGCTCCTCGCCGCTAGCGAAGTGATTGCTTTTGGTGACATCATTTGCAATAGCGACTGCGCGAATTGACGGTACCTCGTAAGGAAAGAAAGAGTGGCTGATGCTACTGAGGACTCGGCCGAGAGCATTTCCGACGACTTCTTGGGCTCTCATTCGTGATGGCATTCAGACAGGCAAGGGAGCTGTCGATTGTTGCATACGAATGCGAAATACCTGCATTGTGCGTTTCCGCAAAGTGATTTTTACGCCAAAGTTGCGACCGTCCTACAAGTTGTGTCAGATGTGGAGCACAGAGCGTAGCAGTTTCCGTGGTGTAGCGGTTATCACGTCTGCCTAACACGCAGAAGGTCCCCGGTTCGATACCGCTGAGCCCAGGCTCCTCGCCGCTAGCGAAGTGATTGCTTTTCGTGACATCATTTGCAATAGCGACTGCGCGAATTGACGGTACCTCGTAAGGAAAGAAAGAGTGGCTGATGCTACTGAGGACTCGGCCGAGAGCATTTCCGACGACTTCTTGGGCTCTCATTCGTGATGGCATTCAGACAGGCAAGGGAGCTGTCGATTGTTGCATACGAATGCGAAATACCTGCATTGTGCGTTTCCGCAAAGTGATTTTTACGCCAAAGTTGCGATCGTCCTACAAGTTGTGTCAGATGTGGAGCACAGAGCGTAGCAGTTTCCGTGGTGTAGCGGTTATCACGTCTGCCTAACACGCAGAAGGTCCCCGGTTCGATACCGCTGAGCCCAGGCTCCTCGCCGCTAGCGAAGTGATTGCTTTTCGTGACATCATTTGCAATAGCGACTGCGCGAATTGACGGTACCTCGTAAGGAAAGAAAGAGTGGCTGATGCTACTGAGGACTCGGCCGAGAGCATTTCCGACGACTTCTTGGGCTCTCATTCGTGATGGCATTCAGACAGGCAAGGGAGCTGTCGATTGTTGCATACGAATGCGAAATACCTGCATTGTGCGTTTCCGCAAAGTGATTTTTACGCCAAAGTTGCGATCGTCCTACAAGTTGTGTCAGATGTGGAGCACAGAGCGTAGCAGTTTCCGTGGTGTAGCGGTTATCACGTCTGCCTAACACGCAGAAGGTCCCCGGTTCGATACCGCTGAGCCCAGGCTCCTCGCCGCTAGCGAAGTGATTGCTTTTGGTGACATCATTTGCAATAGCGACTGCGCGAATTGACGGTACCTCGTAAGGAAAGAAAGAGTGGCTGATGCTACTGAGGACTCGGCCGAGAGCATTTCCGACGACTTCTTGGGCTCTCATTCGTGATGGCATTCAGACAGGCAAGGGAGCTGTCGATTGTTGCATACGAATGCGAAATACCTGCATTGTGCGTTTCCGCAAAGTGATTTTTACGCCAAAGTTGCGATCGTCCTACAAGTTGTGTCAGATGTGGAGCACAGAGCGTAGCAGTTTCCGTGGTGTAGCGGTTATCACGTCTGCCTAACACGCAGAAGGTCCCCGGTTCGATACCGCTGAGCCCAGGCTCCTCGCCGCTAGCGAAGTGATTGCTTTTGGTGACATCATTTGCAATAGCGACTGCGCGAATTGACGGTACCTCGTAAGGAAAGAAAGAGTGGCTGATGCTACTGAGGACTCGGCCGAGAGCATTTCCGACGACTTCTTGGGCTCTCATTCGTGATGGCATTCAGACAGGCAAGGGAGCTGTCGATTGTTGCATACGAATGCGAAATACCTGCATTGTGCGTTTCCGCAAAGTGATTTTTACGCCAAAGTTGCGATCGTCCTACAAGTTGTGTCAGATGTGGAGCACAGAGCGTAGCAGTTTCCGTGGTGTAGCGGTTATCACGTCTGCCTAACACGCAGAAGGTCCCCGGTTCGATACCGCTGAGCCCAGGCTCCTCGCCGCTAGCGAAGTGATTGCTTTTGGTGACATCATTTGCAATAGCGACTGCGCGAATTGACGGTACCTCGTAAGGAAAGAAAGAGTGGCTGATGCTACTGAGGACTCGGCCGAGAGCATTTCCGACGACTTCTTGGGCTCTCATTCGTGATGGCATTCAGACAGGCAAGGGAGCTGTCGATTGTTGCATACGAATGCGAAATACCTGCATTGTGCGTTTCCGCAAAGTGATTTTTACGCCAAAGTTGCGATCGTCCTACAAGTTGTGTCAGATGTGGAGCACAGAGCGTAGCAGTTTCCGTGGTGTAGCGGTTATCACGTCTGCCTAACACGCAGAAGGTCCCCGGTTCGATACCGCTGAGCCCAGGCTCCTCGCCGCTAGCGAAGTGATTGCTTTTGGTGACATCATTTGCAATAGCGACTGCGCGAATTGACGGTACCTCGTAAGGAAAGAAAGAGTGGCTGATGCTACTGAGGACTCGGCCGAGAGCATTTCCGACGACTTCTTGGGCTCTCATTCGTGATGGCATTCAGACAGGCAAGGGAGCTGTCGATTGTTGCATACGAATGCGAAATACCTGCATTGTGCGTTTCCGCAAAGTGATTTTTACGCCAAAGTTGCGATCGTCCTACAAGTTGTGTCAGATGTGGAGCACAGAGCGTAGCAGTTTCCGTGGTGTAGCGGTTATCACGTCTGCCTAACACGCAGAAGGTCCCCGGTTCGATACCGCTGAGCCCAGGCTCCTCGCCGCTAGCGAAGTGATTGCTTTTGGTGACATCATTTGCAATAGCGACTGCGCGAATTGACGGTACCTCGTAAGGAAAGAAAGAGTGGCTGATGCTACTGAGGACTCGGCCGAGAGCATTTCCGACGACTTCTTGGGCTCTCATTCGTGATGGCATTCAGACAGGCAAGGGAGCTGTCGATTGTTGCATACGAATGCGAAATACCTGCATTGTGCGTTTCCGCAAAGTGATTTTTACGCCAAAGTTGCGATCGTCCTACAAGTTGTGTCAGATGTGGAGCACAGAGCGTAGCAGTTTCCGTGGTGTAGCGGTTATCACGTCTGCCTAACACGCAGAAGGTCCCCGGTTCGATACCGCTGAGCCCAGGCTCCTCGCCGCTAGCGAAGTGATTGCTTTTGGTGACATCATTTGCAATAGCGACTGCGCGAATTGACGGTACCTCGTAAGGAAAGAAAGAGTGGCTGATGCTACTGAGGACTCGGCCGAGAGCATTTCCGACGACTTCTTGGGCTCTCATTCGTGATGGCATTCAGACAGGCAAGGGAGCTGTCGATTGTTGCATACGAATGCGAAATACCTGCATTGTGCGTTTCCGCAAAGTGATTTTTACGCCAAAGTTGCGATCGTCCTACAAGTTGTGTCAGATGTGGAGCACAGAGCGTAGCAGTTTCCGTGGTGTAGCGGTTATCACGTCTGCCTAACACGCAGAAGGTCCCCGGTTCGATACCGCTGAGCCCAGGCTCCTCGCCGCTAGCGAAGTGATTGCTTTTGGTGACATCATTTGCAATAGCGACTGCGCGAATTGACGGTACCTCGTAAGGAAAGAAAGAGTGGCTGATGCTACTGAGGACTCGGCCGAGAGCATTTCCGACGACTTCTTGGGCTCTCATTCGTGATGGCATTCAGACAGGCAAGGGAGCTGTCGATTGTTGCATACGAATGCGAAATACCTGCATTGTGCGTTTCCGCAAAGTGATTTTTACGCCAAAGTTGCGATCGTCCTACAAGTTGTGTCAGATGTGGAGCACAGAGCGTAGCAGTTTCCGTGGTGTAGCGGTTATCACGTCTGCCTAACACGCAGAAGGTCCCCGGTTCGATACCGCTGAGCCCAGGCTCCTCGCCGCTAGCGAAGTGATTGCTTTTCGTGACATCATTTGCAATAGCGACTGCGCGAATTGACGGTACCTCGTAAGGAAAGAAAGAGTGGCTGATGCTACTGAGGACTCGGCCGAGAGCATTTCCGACGACTTCTTGGGCTCTCATTCGTGATGGCATTCAGACACGCAAGGGAGCTGTCGATTGTTGCATACGAATGCGAAATACCTGCATTGTGCGTTTCCGCAAAGTGATTTTTACGCCAAAGTTGCGATCGTCCTACAAGTTGTGTCAGATGTGGAGCACAGAGCGTAGCAGTTTCCGTGGTGTAGCGGTTATCACGTCTGCCTAACACGCAGAAGGTCCCCGGTTCGATACCGCTGAGCCCAGGCTCCTCGCCGCTAGCGAAGTGATTGCTTTTCGTGACATCATTTGCAATAGCGACTGCGCGAATTGACGGTACCTCGTAAGGAAAGAAAGAGTGGCTGATGCTACTGAGGACTCGGCCGAGAGCATTTCCGACGACTTCTTGGGCTCTCATTCGTGATGGCATTCAGACAGGCAAGGGAGCTGTCGATTGTTGCATACGAATGCGAAATACCTGCATTGTGCGTTTCCGCAAAGTGATTTTTACGCCAAAGTTGCGATCGTCCTACAAGTTGTGTCAGATGTGGAGCACAGAGCGTAGCAGTTTCCGTGGTGTAGCGGTTATCACGTCTGCCTAACACGCAGAAGGTCCCCGGTTCGATACCGCTGAGCCCAGGCTCCTCGCCGCTAGCGAAGTGATTGCTTTTGGTGACATCATTTGCAATAGCGACTGCGCGAATTGACGGTACCTCGTAAGGAAAGAAAGAGTGGCTGATGCTACTGAGGACTCGGCCGAGAGCATTTCCGACGACTTCTTGGGCTCTCATTCGTGATGGCATTCAGACAGGCAAGGGAGCTGTCGATTGTTGCATACGAATGCGAAATACCTGCATTGTGCGTTTCCGCAAAGTGATTTTTACGCCAAAGTTGCGATCGTCCTACAAGTTGTGTCAGATGTGGAGCACAGAGCGTAGCAGTTTCCGTGGTGTAGCGGTTATCACGTCTGCCTAACACGCAGAAGGTCCCCGGTTCGATACCGCTGAGCCCAGGCTCCTCGCCGCTAGCGAAGTGATTGCTTTTCGTGACATCATTTGCAATAGCGACTGCGCGAATTGACGGTACCTCGTAAGGAAAGAAAGAGTGGCTGATGCTACTGAGGACTCGGCCGAGAGCATTTCCGACGACTTCTTGGGCTCTCATTCGTGATGGCATTCAGACACGCAAGGGAGCTGTCGATTGTTGCATACGAATGCGAAATACCTGCATTGTGCGTTTCCGCAAAGTGATTTTTACGCCAAAGTTGCGATCGTCCTACAAGTTGTGTCAGATGTGGAGCACAGAGCGTAGCAGTTTCCGTGGTGTAGCGGTTATCACGTCTGCCTAACACGCAGAAGGTCCCCGGTTCGATACCGCTGAGCCCAGGCTCCTCGCCGCTAGCGAAGTGATTGCTTTTCGTGACATCATTTGCAATAGCGACTGCGCGAATTGACGGTACCTCGTAAGGAAAGAAAGAGTGGCTGATGCTACTGAGGACTCGGCCGAGAGCATTTCCGACGACTTCTTGGGCTCTCATTCGTGATGGCATTCAGACAGGCAAGGGAGCTGTCGATTGTTGCATACGAATGCGAAATACCTGCATTGTGCGTTTCCGCAAAGTGATTTTTACGCCAAAGTTGCGATCGTCCTACAAGTTGTGTCAGATGTGGAGCACAGAGCGTAGCAGTTTCCGTGGTGTAGCGGTTATCACGTCTGCCTAACACGCAGAAGGTCCCCGGTTCGATACCGCTGAGCCCAGGCTCCTCGCCGCTAGCGAAGTGATTGCTTTTGGTGACATCATTTGCAATAGCGACTGCGCGAATTGACGGTACCTCGTAAGGAAAGAAAGAGTGGCTGATGCTACTGAGGACTCGGCCGAGAGCATTTCCGACGACTTCTTGGGCTCTCATTCGTGATGGCATTCAGACAGGCAAGGGAGCTGTCGATTGTTGCATACGAATGCGAAATACCTGCATTGTGCGTTTCCGCAAAGTGATTTTTACGCCAAAGTTGCGATCGTCCTACAAGTTGTGTCAGATGTGGAGCACAGAGCGTAGCAGTTTCCGTGGTGTAGCGGTTATCACGTCTGCCTAACACGCAGAAGGTCCCCGGTTCGATACCGCTGAGCCCAGGCTCCTCGCCGCTAGCGAAGTGATTGCTTTTCGTGACATCATTTGCAATAGCGACTGCGCGAATTGACGGTACCTCGTAAGGAAAGAAAGAGTGGCTGATGCTACTGAGGACTCGGCCGAGAGCATTTCCGACGACTTCTTGGGCTCTCATTCGTGATGGCATTCAGACACGCAAGGGAGCTGTCGATTGTTGCATACGAATGCGAAATACCTGCATTGTGCGTTTCCGCAAAGTGATTTTTACGCCAAAGTTGCGATCGTCCTACAAGTTGTGTCAGATGTGGAGCACAGAGCGTAGCAGTTTCCGTGGTGTAGCGGTTATCACGTCTGCCTAACACGCAGAAGGTCCCCGGTTCGATACCGCTGAGCCCAGGCTCCTCGCCGCTAGCGAAGTGATTGCTTTTCGTGACATCATTTGCAATAGCGACTGCGCGAATTGACGGTACCTCGTAAGGAAAGAAAGAGTGGCTGATGCTACTGAGGACTCGGCCGAGAGCATTTCCGACGACTTCTTGGGCTCTCATTCGTGATGGCATTCAGACAGGCAAGGGAGCTGTCGATTGTTGCATACGAATGCGAAATTCCTGCATTGTGCGTTTCCGCAAAGTGATTTTTACGCCAAAGTTGCGATCGTCCTACAAGTTGTGTCAGATGTGGAGCACAGAGCGTAGCAGTTTCCGTGGTGTAGCGGTTATCACGTCTGCCTAACACGCAGAAGGTCCCCGGTTCGATACCGCTGAGCCCAGGCTCCTCGCCGCTAGCGAAGTGATTGCTTTTCGTGACATCATTTGCAATAGCGACTGCGCGAATTGACGGTACCTCGTAAGGAAAGAAAGAGTGGCTGATGCTACTGAGGACTCGGCCGAGAGTATTTCCGACGACTACTTGGGCTCTCATTCGTGATGGCATTCAGACAGGCAAGGGAGCTGTCGATTGTTGCATACGAATGCGAAATTCCTGCATTGTGCGTTTCCGCAAAGTGATTTTTACGCCAAAGTTGCGATCGTCCTACAAGTTGTGTCAGATGTGGAGCACAGAGCGTAGCAGTTTCCGTGGTGTAGCGGTTATCACGTCTGCCTAACACGCAGAAGGTCCCCGGTTCGATTCCGGGCGGAAACACTTTTTCGTCGCACTCAACAAGACACTTGCTACAATCTCTACTGTGACCATTTAAATCAATTTCAAACGGCCCACCACCAGGGCTCAAATGATACATGAAACTCTTTCAGAACCGGCTACTTGGTTTTTGTGCTTACCTGGAGGGCTGGAAATGCGCGGAACAGCCGCCGGCATGACGGTAGTTGCCACACGTTGTGCACAAAACGCAAGGGCTCGTCCGGGATTTGAACCCGGGACCTCCTGCACCCAAAGCACGAATCATACCCCTTTTTTTTTCGGGCCTCCATCCACCCCTTATAGCCCGTCCTTCCGCTCGCCATTAAGTCGCCTTCGTCGGCGCGGCATTCAAAGGCCTTGAAATTAAGGAAATTGAAAACGTGGTGGATTACATGCGCCGTGCACGATACAATCATCCATATGAAGGAGATAATAACTGAAATTTATCGCTGCTCCATTGCCTTGTGGTAACAGAAAAAGGCAAAGGACTTAAAAGAAAAGTGAAAATCCATTTCTGCTAAAATTAAAAAGCTGTGTTCTGATCTCTGCGAAATTGAAAGAGAACTAAAAGATTCCTCGAAATAGAAAACTGAATTTTCTTCGTCTTGGAAATGAAGCTTGAACTCTTGCCAATCGATTACGTCTGTATGTTTGTAACTTGTGTTTCGGTCAACATGACAATTCATTCACCTTATAGATGGTCCGTCTTATCTGGAGTGAGTATCTTCTGAATGCTCGTTAACATGAAAGTCAATCAATTGATCTGGTAGTCTCTTTTCTTTAGGTTACAGTTTTGAGCAGGTAGTTGGCGAAATTATCCTTATAGTTTTTCGTTTTCATTAGCAGATGGTGCTGAGTTGTAAGATAGACCCAGAAGTCTTCTTTACTCTTTTCTTCTTTTGTAAATAAGTAATGTACCGTTGCGGCTTTTAACCAGTTTAGTGCGTTCCTTCTCGTCCGTGGGTACGGAGTATCATCCGGCGTCAGAGAGGCAGCAGGTGTTATATATCTGGGCGGTGTTCTACTGATGAGTGCTAACTTGTTCGTGATATATTCCCATATATCTTTTACTTTGTCGCACACAAACCTGTGTTCATCAGTATCTATTAAATTACACGTTGTGCACAAAGGTGATTCTGCGAGATGTATTGTATGTAGGTTGGAGTTAGTGGCCAATTTTCTGTTAACTGCGAAATACCAAGTGGCTTTCATTGTTGACGGCGAGTACGGACAATGGACGTTCTCCCAGATTACCTTCCAGTCGTAAAAGTTGTATTTTTCTTCGATGTTATTTGGCTTCTTATCCTTCATGAGTTCCTGGTACACGTGTTTCACTGTCTTCATTTCTTGTTCGGGGATCCTTGTGTGTACATAACTGTACTCCAGTAAAAACCATTTTAAATGGTAAAGTTCGTTTGGAATATGTTGCACCGTGATAGGTGGACTGAGGTCGGCCGGAGCTATCTCAGTAAGCAGGTGAGCAGCGAGACTATCAGCTGAGTGTTTCCATTGGTGGAAAATTTTTGATGTGTATAAAGCTTGCGCCTTCTTTCCAACATCGACCAGATTTAAGCCACCATTTTTTGTGGCAAGCGTTAAGGTGTCAAACTGAACTTTAAAAATGTGATGATGGCTGACAAACTGTCCTAATGCTGACATAAGTCGTTTTGCAGTGAGTGCAGACATTGGCAAAACTTGAGCGATATAATTGAGTTTGGAGGTGAGATATACATTTGCGACCGCTACTTTCTGAATTTCATTTAGTTTGCGTACTCCGTGCTCCCGTATGCTGGCAAGAATAGTCCGTAGAAGCTTTCTATAGTTGGTTGCAATTGTGTGCCGAATATTACTCTGAAAATCAATTCCAAGACACTTGAAGATCTTCAGCTGACGTAGTTGCCTGTGAGGGTGCGATCCTAGGCCGCGGCCAATATTGAATATTCCAGACTTTGTCCAGTTTAGTTGTGCACCTGACGCTTGCTCATATTGCCTGACTATCTGTAGTGCGGTCTCCACTTCAGTTCTATTTAGTACAAGGAAACCGACATCGTCTGCATACGCCTTGCACACTACTCGGGATCCATGTATGACGATGCCCTGTAAACTTTGCGTCAGGGTAGCTAACAAAGGCTCAATGGCAATCGCAAAAAGCGCCATGGACATTGGGCAGCCCTGCTATCTCTATTGCTCGGGTAGGCTGGCCATTGATGATGACTCTGGATAAATTAGTCGCTACCATCTGTCGTATAATTGCGACGAACCCAGGTGGAAAACCCATTGCATACATGGTATGAAAGAGATACTGGTGGTTTACCCTGTCAAAAGCTTTGTAGAAATCCAAAGACATGATGGCACATTTCAGTTTACAGACTTCCGCAATAGAGATTAAATCACGGTAGTCGCACAAAGTCTGTTGAATTTTCCGATCCTTGCCCACGCTGGTCTGGTAAGGGCCAATGATACTGGTCATTGTAGATTTAAGCCTTTGGGCCAAAAGTCTCGCAAAGATTTTATAGTCGCTGTTGAGCAGCGTTATCGGTCTTAGATTTTTTACGTGTGCACTGCCTGAGTTTTTTTTTAATTAGAACGATTATGCCTTCACAGAAGCTGGTGGGGATCACGTTGTTGTGGTCTAGAAATTCGTTACAGATGCAAGTGATCTTCGCCTTTATGGTGTTCCAGAATTTTTGATAGAATTCGGCGGGAAATCCGTCAGGTCCGGGGGATTTATTCTTAGCACTGTCCCAGAGTACATATTCCACGTCTTCTTCGGTTGCCACGTCTAATAGCTTTTCCGCGTCCACGGGACTGACTCTGTTGCGCAAATTATTCAAAAGATCATTCTGCGCTTGCACGTTAACTTCTTTATTTGACATCAAGGTGGTGAAGTAGTTTAGCACCGCCGCTTTAATCTCGTTGTGCGTAGTCAGCGTTGCCCCATCCTCAGCAATTAACTCCGTCAGTATTTTACGGGACCCTTTCTTACTTTCTTGGATCATATGGTAGACTGAGGTGAGTTCTTGGTGTACAGTAGTCTGGACCCGCGACCTGATTTTGTAGCCTTCTAGCTGAGTCCTCCTTAGGGTTACGATTTTGGCCTGGATTTTCTTAATTCGTTGACAATTCTCGACAGCCGAAGTGCCGAGCATATACAGTTCCCGCAGACAATGAAAATAGAAATTGATCGTCCTTTGAAGCCAAAAGCTCTTTTCCCGTGCGTAGTTCGTGAAACACCACCTAATTTTAGGTTTGGCGAACCTGAGCCACCAATCAATGGCCGAATTATAAGAGGCAAATCTTTGCTCACATTCTCGCTAGGTATTGAGGAAGGCTTCTTGACACGCCGAGTCTTGTAGATGTGAAACATTTAATTTCCACAGGCCCCTGTATCGAAACGTCCGTTGTCGGTCTAGAGTGATAGTACAGATGTATGCAGCATGATCTGAGAACGCCACTGGCCATACTTCTGACTGCAGAATGTGATTCCTCAAAGTGGGTGTGACATAAATTCGATCGAGACGGCTTGCCGAATGGGTCGTGATATGGGTAAACCCAGGTGCTGCCCCATGCTTGAGCTCCCAAGAGTCAACTAAGCACAAGTCTCGTACAATTCGTTCCAGTTCAAGTGATTTGTTAAGATTGGGAGTCTGGTCCTTTGCACTGATGACACAGTTAAAGTCGCCTCCGAAGATGACATTGTTGTGGCGGACGCCAAAGAGAGGAACTATTTCTTCTTTAAAAAATTCTGCTCTTTGACGCCTATTACTGGAACCGGATGGGGCATATACATTAATTAGTCTGTTGTTATAAAAAGTGCTCGCAATGCCACTACTGTTCGGCAATTTTGTGACGTCATTAATAATTATACCTTCCTTCACAATAAAGGCTGTACCTAATTCGCAACCGGCCCCAGGATTAGTGATCACATTATAACCTGGTATGCAATCAAGTCTGATCTCCGTTACTTCTTGTACAAATAAAATGTCTACATCAGCTGCATATAAAAAGTCTTTTAAATGTTGTAGTTTAAGAGCGCTACGTATCTTATTAATATTGAGAGTAGCAAGTCGATAGGCCTGTGGCGGAATTGTGGTGGACTAAACAGGAGCAATGCCTAAAATCAGTCCAATATCAAACATAAATAAACTGGAAAAACAAGTCACGTCGAAAAAGCACTTTGGAAGCAATGCCAGATAACAAAAACATGTATTGACAGTCACTTTAAAGGCAGAGTTAAAAATATTCTCCGTTTCAAAAGGGATCAGCCGTGCGTTCTTTTTGCGCGGTAGGTTCTGTCGAGGCGTTATCTTTCTCATTAACATCGTCGTCTTTGGAGACTGAAGTTATGGCTGTCACCGTTTCTGACGTATCCATACTGTCTACTGCGGCATTGGGTTCTGTATCGTCTGCCCAAATAGTTGGCGGTGGCTGGGTCGAGGTCGTTACCGACTCTTCAACAGGATAGAGTTTGACCATGCGGACATCACAGTCGGCTCGGAGTTTAGCTGACTGTTCGGGGTTCAGAGGTAGAGCATCTGAGACATTGTCAAGGACTGATGGTAAACTGGCTGATGGATGATCATGGTTTGTGCTATCAGATGCTTGTTCACTGAGTTGTTCACCTATCTGTTTAGCCTTTTTCGCGCAGAACCGGTGCAATCTGTTCTGCACCCTGGCGGGCAACTCTCCGTTTTTTAGTTTTTCTGGGAGACGTACGATTTTGTGGGCTTTGATCGTAACCTGCTGGAAATGCCCTCCGTGGAGTAGCAGCGGCCGATGGGGACGTAGCCGTTTGCATGTCGGATGCCTGTTCTTCTGTGACTACGACGGACGGCGATATTTCTACGGGTTTAGGTGGGGTCTCTTCCGGCGTTGCAACAATCTCCATTCGCGTCATTGTCGCAGGCACTACAGTATTCTCACTGACTTCGGTGACCGTGGATGTAGCCGAAAGCCCACGCGCTACGGCGACGTACGTCACAGGCAGTGTTGTCATCGCGGGGGGCCTGGCAGCCTCGCCGGCAGGCAGCTGCGCCACTCGCCTCTGCATGCATTCGGCACGCACGTGACCTGTCGAGTTGCATGCGGCACACGTTCGAGGCTGATCATCGTACATTACTATCGCACGATACTCGCATACATTAACATAAGACGGGATGTGCTACTGCAGCTCGATTTTCAATTGCCGCACCCCATTAAGAACCGGGAATTTATGTGCACTAGACCAACGTTCCGCAATATTGCTTATGATTTTACCGTACGGACAGAGCACTGCGTTGATCTGTTCACTGGTTATTTCAAATGGAAGTTCAAAACTTCGAACAGTCCGTATTCCTAGGCCGGCATGCGAAACAGCAACTTCTCCCACATTTCCATCGCTATGTTTAAACTTTAGGATACCACCACAAGATTCAACTATTTTCTCACACATGTCTGATCTATCTAATTTAACGAAAACGGTGCTACTGACAATCCATAGATGTATCCCGATGATATCCTCAAGTCCTATCTTCACTTCATCTTCTAACCATTGCTCAACTTCAAAAGATTTAGGTCGGACAAAGTTCCTGTCAAAAGAAAACTTCAGTGTATCTTTCCTACTCGGTTGAGACATCAGGAAACCGAGTTCATTTTCAGATCACGCCAAAACACTGGTAGACACTGAAGCAAGCGCAGCGACTCACCACACGTAAACAGCGACGGCGCGGCGCGCAGCACAGCACGTCCGACCTCGACCGCGTCCGCCGGCTGACTGTGCCATCCATTAGGTCACCTCCCCTAGACCAACGAGCCACCTGCCAGTGGCAATGAAGCTAATCCCAAGCAGACCAGCTCCGAGGAACACAAACTTCCATGTAAATCAGAAACAAAAGCCCTTTCTGAAGGCAGCGCTCACCATTGATGGGAAGAATATGAAAGGTAATGAATATAGAGTGAATCATTTCATCGCGCTCTGTAGATGAACAGACGGTGGTGTTTCACTTTCGTCATGTGCTTTCTCAGTGTCAAGGGAAGGCAAATGCACTAAGCAAAAGAACATCGGGAATCCGAAACACCAACTCATAACGAAAAGATTGCGGAATATACTGCAAGCAAAACTTCCAGAAGACCACTCCTGAAGGCGTCGGTGCCTTAAGAATTATTCCGTGCAGCTATGATCATCTAGGAAGAGCCAACTGTACGTGTCGCTCCACCACACAACTTTTTTTGACATTGTTTTACCTACATTTCCATTACCTCTTCGTTACATGAATACTGTATGGTTTTCACCTAATCTGCTTCGTCCAGCAGCGATAGTAGTAAGTAAATCGACGACAGTTTCATTAAAAGTAGGTCAGACACAGAAATCGGAGTTACGTGTAGCTCATGTTATTCTGCTTTCAAATGCAGTTCTCCGGCTCGGAGTAGTGGCGTACTCCTGTAATCCAAGCGTCCGGGAGGCCGTTGTTGTGGGAGAGATCTGGGAACAACTACAGATTCGGCCGTTTCATCAGCTCAAGAACGACCGCGATGCCCTCATCGAGCTCTGCAGATTGACCAGATAGCAGTGCGGAATTTTCGGCTAGTGGTGGCTCGGGGTTAAGAGAAGTCGAGAGCAGTGAGCAAAACTGCATCGGGAAACCGAAACAGACGACTCATAACGAAAAGATTGCGGAATGTACTGCAAAAGCAAAACTTCGAGAAGACGAACTCTGAAGCCGTCGGTGCCTTAACAATCATTCCGTGCAGCACCGATAATCTGGGAAGAGCGAGGCGTGGGTGTCGCTCGTCCACACAATACATTTTATATAATGTTCTACTTATTCTAAACTTGCGTTCCCAGATCATCAGTAAAATACTGTGTGATTTACACCTGGTTTCCTTCTTCCAAAAGCGATATTAAGAAGTACATCGACTGCAGCGTCATTGAGGGTCGTGGGTCCGGGCGCCGGCGCGCCAGCGGTGGCCCGTCGGAGCTGCTGGTGCCTCCATGTAGAGCTACCGCTGAGCCCAGCCTCCTCGCCGCTAGCGAAGTGATTGCTTTTGGTGACATCATTTGCAATAACCGCTAACGAAGTGATTGCTTTTGGTGGCACCATTTGCAATAGCGACTGCGCGAATTGACGGTAACTCGTACGGAAAGAAAGAGTACCGTACCTGATGCTACTGAGGACTCGGCCGCGAGCATTTCCGACGACTTCTTGGGCTCTCATTCGTAATGGCATTCAGACAGGCAAGGTTGCTGTCGATTGTTGCATACGAATGCGAAATACTTGCATTGCGCGTTTCCGCAAAGTGATTTTTACGCCAAAGTTGCGATCGTCCTACAAGTTGTGTCAGATGTGGAGCACAGAGCGTAGCAGTTTCCGTGGTGAAGCGGTTGTCACGTCTGCCTAACTCGCAGAAGGTCTCCGGTTCGGTTCCGGGCGGAAACACTTTTTCGTCGCACTCAACAAGACACTTGCTACAATCTCTACTGTGACCATTTAAATCAATTTCAAACGGCCCACCACCAGGGCTCAAATGATACATGAAACTCTTTCACAACCGGCTACTTGGTTTTTGTGCTTACCTGGAGGGCTGGAAATGCGCGGAACAGCCGCCGGCTTGACGGTAGTTGCCACACGTGTGCACAAAACGCAAGGGCTCGTCCGGGATTTGAACCCTGGACCTCCTGCACCCGAAGCAGGAATCATACCCCTAGACCAACGAGCCTGTTCGTAGCGTCTAAGCGCTGCACATGACTGACGTCTCCTTTCTTGGTATCACCATGCAGAGCTGCTGCTCACCCAGCGTTCTCCCTGGCTGTTGCGGTTTGATTGTTTTCATCGATGTCTTTTACAATAGCAACTTCTAGAATCGGAGGGAGCTCGTAGCCGATGCCCTTGCTTACGCAGGAAAAATCTGTTGCCACTACGGGTTTCCAGGTAGAACATCCGCAGAGCCGTCGTTTCCGTGGTGTAGCGGTTATCACGTCTGCTTTACACGCAGAAGGTCCCCGGTTCGATCCCGGGCGGAAACATGACTTCTTTTTAAACCCCTTTTCGGATTCCATTTCCGAGATAACGTCACGTCTGCGTATGCAGGGATAATAAATGTCGTGTGCTACACGGATATCGCGTCATTTTACTGTCAAATGCTCTTGCTCCCATAGTGCACCGTATTCAGTAACTCAGAACGCTCGTAGCTCCATTCTGGCCGGCAAAATTTATAATCCATTTCTTCAGGACTACTTCAAGTGCGCTTCATTCTGGCTTTCCTGAGCTCACTGCACTCGCCTTGTCACAGCTCTGTTGAAGTGTGAACGTAACTAATAGTGAGAAACTCTTAACTACGCGCCTTTGTCGTCGTCGCTAATCAGATGACGGTAGACTGCTCCACGATTGAGGTTCATCTCCACTCACGGTGCACATGTTCTGCAAAGACAACCTTTGTCTTCCGTTGCATGCAAGATTACTGTCGGCTCTTCTACAGCAATCGACCCATGTAATTTACTGGTGTCAGATTCTTGCCATATCAAACGGTCCCTTCATCACCGTAGTGCTACACAAAGCGTGCTGCGGCAGGCATCTATTCTTCATTGCAGAGCTGCAAACGTGGGTGAGCTCCACCTACTCTTCAGCACGGTCAAAATGGTAGGGCTCGTCCGGGATTTGAACCCGGGACCTTCTGCACCCAAAGCAGGAATCATACCGCTTTTTTTTTTTTTTTTAGTGCGGTTCCAGACTGAAACGCCTTTAACCGCTTTTTTTTTTTTTTTTAATTGAACAAACGGAGGTTACATATATATATATACACAAAGCAAAAGTTCTTCAAGGTACCAGTTAAACATATACAAATGAGTGTTAGGTAAACAAATTATTAGAATAACATGAAAGACAACAAAATAGAACATATCCTGTTTTCCTTTTTTTTTTTTGTTTGTTTAAAAATTTGTATTGAACAAAAGAAAAGTACATACATATTCACTATGCAAGAGTTCTTCAAGGTACCATTTAAAAACATACAAATGACTGTTAGTTAAACAAAAAAAATATTAAAAAAGAAAAACATTAAATACAACAAAATATAACATATTCTGTCTTCTTCCTTTTTTTTATTGTGTTTGTTTTTGGTCGATGCATGAGAACGTGGATAAGGGTGTTGCATCATGTGACAGGTAGGCATGGTACACCCCAACTTTGAGGCGGGTCAAGGAAGACGCTGCGGAGATAACCGGCAAAAGTGTGTCGGTAAGATGGTTTTCGGGTGAGGGTGCTATGCGCGGTCACAACTTTGTACCGGAAGTCAAGGACTGTATGCGGACCACTCTGAAAGAGATATTCTAAAGCCTGTCCTCGAAACCAGATTAGGGTATGGTGCTTAGCAAGAGGGTAGTGAAATGTCTGGGGCAACAACAGGAAATCCGGGGTTACCGTCGTTGGCGGGGCACGGAGGTAAAAGCCCACGATTCTTTGGATGAGGAGCCATACGTTTTGTTTCAGGGGGCACGTAAGACGGTGCTCGTCGGTGTCTTCGAGCTGACAGTCAGGGCAGAGTGGGGAGGTGGCCAGTCCTATGCGATAAAGTCGACTATTAGTCGGGAATTTTCCATAGACTAAAACATACCAGAGTGCAGACACAGACGACGGTAAAAAGGGTGCATGCACACACCCCCAAACCGTGCGCCAGTTAATGTCAGGATGCTGTAGCACCATGGGGTCGCAAGGGTTGGACAGCATAAACAAACGATAGTAATCTTTTGTACGGGGAGGACGGGTGACTGGAAGATCGGCCCGAACGTAGCTGAGATCTATGAAACAATTGGCGACGTAGTACAATAATGGAGAAATAGGTGCCACATTGATCTGCGTGTTAAGGACGGGACCGACCCCTGCCAATGCCGCAACAGAGTGTGGACAAAGAGTGCAGAAGATCGTGCCCGCACGTTGACGAGTCCGAGGCCACCTTTTGCAGGAGGCAGTGTTAGAGTGTTGTAGCGGACTTTGAAAAGTGCCCCTGCTGACACGAAATATCCAAAGGCTGATTGGATGCGGCGGCCAAGGAGTAACGGCATTGGGAGGATCTGGGCGACGTGTACCAGTTTAGGGGCGACATAGATGTTGAGATAGGACACACGTTGGAGTTGGTTTAAGTTACGGTGCACTTGACCGCGGACATGGTGCCGAATCGACTGCAAAAGCCGCTGGTAAGCCAGGGCCACTGTGCGGCGTGTGGAGCTCGTAAATTCGATACCCAAGTAACGAAGGGTGGCACTGACTGGGAGTGGGGTCGGCACCATAGCCGGGAGGCCGCGCCCAATGTGCATCATAGTCGATTTACGGACATTAAGAATGCTACCAGAAAGACGTCCATACTGGTGGATCCATTGGATGGCGTCATTGAGTTCCGTGGAGGAGCAGGTGAGAAAGAGGAGATCGTCCGCATAAGCCCTACAGTAAAGGTGTGGTCACGCAAAGTGAGGCCCTGCAGTCTAGAGGTAAGTCCAGTGATGAGGGGCTCAAGTGCAATGGCATATAGTAAAGTAGATATAGGGCATCCTTGACGCACAGAGCGGCGTATGGGAATCGGTCCTACAAGCCTCCCATTGACTTGTACCATCGAGACCGCGGGAAGTAGTAACCGGCGAATGGCATCGACAAAAAGCAATGGGAACCCCATACGTGTCGCCACCATGAGGAGGAATGGGTGTCGAACGCGATCAAAGGCACTCGCGAAATCGACGGATACCAGTGCTGCACGAAGGCGACAAACCGACGCCAGTGCAATGAGATCACGGCATTCCCCTAGGGCTGTTTGTAAGGTGGCCCCACAACCACGTGCAGTCTGCTCAGGTGAAAGGACCGTAGGTAAGACGGTGCGTATGCGCGCTGCTAAGAGGCGTGCATAGATTTTATAGTCTGCATTCAGTAGTGTAAGGGGGCGATATGCAGAGACATGAGACCCTCCCTTCGGTTTAGGCACAGGTAGAAGAATGCCAGTGACGAATTCAGGCGGAATTGGGAAGGACGGAGTAAAGAGTTCCTGAATCATTTCCGTCCAGCGAGGAAGCATTAACGTGGTGAACGCCCGGTAAAACTCCACTGGGAGACCATCTGGTCCGGGTGATTTGTTCTTGGCCCCTTTGTTGATCGCATCTACCACCTCTTCTGCGGTGATTGCACACATCATGGACGTTGACTCCGCTATGGTGAGGGTCCGAGCAGGGGAAGGACGGAGATCATCAGGAATGGGCGTCGCCATCGGTTCATCGTCATAAAATTGGCGATAATGTTCAGCAAAGGCGGACACGACTGCCGCCTGTGTTGTGTGGTGAACACCATCGGAGGTCGTGATGTTGGGGACGAAAAGCCGACGTCGACGACTATGGTCGAATGCGGCATGGATTGTGGATGGGGTTTCGTCGTGGAGGAGGTCTTGTCGTCGGGAACGTACCACGACACCATGCAGTCGTGCACGCTGAAGAGAGAGGAGACGAGCTTTAGTACGTTGTCGTTCCCTGTGGGTGTCAAGTGATGGAGGGAGCGCATCGAGCTCACGGAGGACGGCGTAGTGAAAATTTGTGGTATCTCGATGCCATGCTGCTGCTTCCTTGCCACATTGTATGAAGGCCTTTCTGATCGCAGGTTTGGCACATTTGAGCCACCAATGGAACGTGGATGTGTACTGCGGAAGGCGTCTTTCGCAAAACGCCCATGTAGTGGCAATACATTGTCGGCATTGTGGATCATTAAGGAGGGAGGTATTAAGCTTCCAGTAACCTCTGCTGCGCCACACTGACTGAGGTGGCAGAGCCAGGGAGCAAATGACGGCGCAATGGTCCGAAAATGCAAGGGGCCATCGTTCAGCTTGGGCGACTTCATTGCCGAGGTGAGCAGAGACATAAAACCGGTCCAGTCTGCTCGCAGAATGTGCTGTGTAATGGGTAAAACAGGGGGTAATGCCATGAATTTTCTCCCAAACGTCCACTAGATGAAATTCTTCGATTAAGGTGAGCAGCGCCGGGCATGGCGAATAACCAGGCACTTGGTCCTGCGGATGGAGGACACAGTTGAAATCGCCTCCCATGATAAGGCGATCATAGCGTCCAGAAAACAGGGGCGCCACGTCATGTCCGAAGAAAGTGGACCGCTGCCGACGGTTCGTGGAGCCAGACGGAGCGTAGATATTGATGACGCGCGTGTCGAAGATGGTAACAGCCATGCCTCTTCCACAGGGAAGGATTGTCGTGTCCGTGAGTGGGATTCCTTCGCGTATGTAGAAAGCCACTCCACGCCCTGATTGATCACATGTAGACGTGTATGAGTCGTAGCCGTAGACTGGTGGTAGTGTGGCAACGCGTACTTCCTGAAGAAGGGCGACGTCGACGTCGGAGGCCCGAAGCATGTCACATAGGAGTTGCAGCTTGGGTGCAGTGCCGATCATGTTGATGTTCAGTGTGGCAAACCGGTATGTTTGTTTCAGTGGTGGTGGACGCGCATCTACCATCACCAAGGGAAGTAAGAGGAGGGCACCGACCGGAAGTCCCGTCCCATCAGCTGCAATGCCTCGCTTTTGATGTTAACAGGCAGCCTCGTCCGGCGGAGGTAACTCATCCGGAGGAGGGGGCGTACCTTCCTCAATGTCGTCGGCCCATGCTCCTGTGCCGTGGGTCTGTCCAATGTCCATGGGAATTGCGTCGTGGTGAGAGAGATCTGGAGTTGTCGGCGGGGAGACAGGCGTCTCAACCGGCGCACCGACCGTTACATTGTGCGTGGCGACCTCCATGGTGGTCCCGTCCTGCGAAACGTCTTGTTCATCGTGAAAGTTGTCCGCCGACCTCTGCGTGGAAATGTCGGCTGCTTGGGTGTCGTCTTCGTCGTCGCGGGTGGCAACGCTCTGAGAGCCCGTGGGTGAACGGCGACGGCGTTTGCGCCTACGTGGCGAGCGTTGTTTACGCACGTGTTCCTCAGTGTCGGACGACGGCAAGGAGGAGCGTCGACCTGGTTCGAAGGCGTCGGTGGGTACAATGAAATTGTCAAACAGGTGTTGTGAAGATGTACTGGTCTCCTCAGCGTCCGGTGCGGGAGCCTGTTCGGCGGCAAGGGTGTCAGGTGGGACGTCTGCATCGTCCGTTGGTGACTGGGACGGTGGGACGTGCCGATCGGAAGGACCGGGCGACGGACTGGACGAAACTGTAGACGTGGCGAGAGCCGCTGCGTAAGTGACCGGTAGGGCGGTCATCGTGGGTGTGACGGACGCTTCCGACAACGGGAGCTGCGCGACACGTCGTTGAATGCATTCGGACCGTAGGTGACCTTCTTTCCCGCAACCGGAACAGGTCCGAGGTTGGCCGTCGTACATTATAATGGCACGGCAGCCTCCGATACGTAGATAGGAAGGCACGTGTTTCTGCAACTCGATGCGGACCTGTCTAACACCGTTTAAAACTGGATAGGTCTGAAATTGGACCCATCGTTCGGCAACATGTTCCAGAACGTTGCCATAGGGACGGAGCGCCTCGATGACGACGTCTGCAGGTAGTTCGAACGGCAGTTCGAAGATCCTTATCGTCCGTGTGCCGAGACCTGCGTGATCGACGGTAACGGGTCCGACGTTGCCGTCGGAATGACAGAAGCGCAGTCCACGTTTTGCCTCTCGAAGCACCTTGTCGCACGCCGCATCGTTGATCAGTTTGACATAGACGGTACTGCTAACTATGGACAAGTGGATACCAATTAGATCCGTTGGTGGTATTTTAACTTCATCGCGTATAAATCGTTCTACCTCCAGGGCCTTGGGTCGGGCGAAGTCGGAACAAAAGTTGAAACGTAATGTCTTCTTCCGATAGTTGTGCGCCATGGTGGTCTAGAAGGAAAACGGCACTTACAGCGGCCGAAGTAAACACAAACACACCGTGCGCGCCTCGCCCGCAGCGCTCTGGCGCGTGACCGCCTCGCAGCACTGCCGGCGGCAGACTGCACCGCTAGACCAACGAGTCATCTACCAGTAGCAATGAAGCTAATCCCAAGCAGAACAGCTCCGAGGAACACAAACTTCCATGTAAATCAGAAACAAAAGTGCTTTCTGAAGGCAGCGCTCGCCACTGATGGGAAGAATATTAATGGCAATGAATATAGAGTGAATAATTTCATCGCGCTCTGCAGATGAACAGACGGTGGTGTTTCACTTTCGTCATGTGCTTTCTCAGTGTCAAGGGAAGGCAAATGCACTAAACAAAAGAACATCGGGAATCCGAAGCACCAACTCATAACGAAAAGATTGCGGAATATACTGCAAGCAAAACTTCCTGAAGGTGTCGGTGCCTTAAGAATTATTCCGTGCAGCAACTATCATCTAGGAAGAGCCAACTGTACGTGTCGCTCCACCTCACAACTTTTTTTGATATTGTTTTACCTACATTTCCATTACCTCTTCGTTACATGAATACTGTGTGGTTTTCACCTGATCTGCTTCGTCCAGCAGTGATAGTAGTAAGTAAATCGACGACAGTTTCATTAAAAGTAGGTCAGACACAGAAATCGGATTACGTGTAGCTCATGTTATTCTGCTTTCAAATGCAGTTCTCCGGCTCGGAGTAGTGGCGTACTCCTGTAATCCAAGCGTCCGGGAGGCCGTTGTTGTGGGAGAGATCTGAGAACAACTATAGATTCGGCCGTTTCATCAGCTCAGGAACGACCGCGATGTCCTCATCGATTACTCCTACTACATTTCTTGAATATTAGTGTGACCTGTGCAGCTTTCCAGTCTTTGGGTACGGATCTTTCGTCGAGCGAACGGTTGTATATGATTGTTCAGTATGGAGCTAAGGCATCACAATTCTCGGAAAGGAACGTAATCGGCACACAGTCTGGGACAGAAGACTTGCTTTTGTAAAGTGATTTGAGTTGCTTCGCTACTCCGAGGATATTTACTTCTACATTACTCATGTTAGCAGCTGTTCTCGATTCGAATTCTGAAATATTTACTTCGTCTTCTTTTGTGAAGGCATTTCCGAAAGGCTGTGTTTAGTAACTTTGCTTTGGCAGCAATGTCTTCAATAGTACCTCCATTGCTATCGTGCAGAGAAGGCATTGATTGTTTCTTGCCGCTAACATACTTCACATACGACCAGAATCTCTTTGGATTTTCTTCCACGTTTCGAGACAACGTTTCGTTGTGGAAACTGTTATAAGCATCTCGCATTGAACTCCGCGCTAAATTTCGAGCTTCTGTAAAGAATCGCCAATCTTGGGGATTTTGCTTCTGTTTAAATTTAGCATGTTTGTTTCGTTGTTTCTGCAACTGTGTTCTAACCCGTTTTGTGTACCAAGTAGGATCAGCTCTGTCGTTTGTTAATTTATTTGGTATTACTCTTTCGATTGCTGCCGATACTATTTCTTTGAATTTAAGCCACATCTGGTCTACACTTATATTATTAATTTGGAATGAGTGGAGATTGTCTCTCAGGAAGGCGTCAAGTGAATTTTTATCCGCTTTTTTGAATAGGTATACTTTTCGCTTATTTGGGGATTACAATATTCAATCTCGCTACGACAACCCTGTGTTCACTAATCCCTATATCGGTTTTGATGCTCATTATTAACTCAGGATTATTTGTTGCTAACAGGTCAAGTGTGTTTTCATAACCGTTTACTATTCGCGTTGGCTCATGAACAAACTGCTCGAAATAATTTTCAGAGAATGCGTTTAGCACAATTTCGGATGATATTTTATGCGTACTTCCGGAATGAAATATGTATTTTTGCCAATATATCGAGGGTAATTTAAAGTCACCACCAACTACACTCCTGGAAATTGAAATAAGAACACCGTGAATTCATTGTCCCAGGAAGGGGAAACTTTATTGACACATTCCTGGGGTCGGATACATCACATGATCACACTGACAGAACCACAGGCACATAGACACAGGCAACAGAGCATGCACAATGTCGGCATTAGTACAGTGTATATCCACCTTTCGCAGCAATGCAGGCTGCTATTCTCCCACGGAGACGATCGTAGAGATGCTGGATGTAGTCCTGTGGAACGGCGTGCCATGCCATTTCCACCTGGCGCCTCAGTTGGACCAGCGTTCGTGCTGGACGTGCAGACCGCGTGAGACGACGCTTCATCCAGTCCCAAACATGCTCAATGGGGGACACATCCGGAGATCTTGCTGGCCAGGGTAGTTGACTAACACCTTCTAGAGCACGTTGGGTGGCACGGGATACATGCGGACGTGCATTGTCCTGTTGGAACAGCAAGTTCCCTTGCCGGTCTAGGAATGGTAGAACGATGGGTTTGATGACGGTTTGGATGTACCGTGCACTATTCAGTGTCCCCTCGACGATCACCAGTGGTGTACGGCCAGTGTAGGAGATCGCTCCCCACACCATGATGCCGGGTGTTGGCCCTGTGTGCCTCGGTCGTATGCAGTCCTGATTGTGGCGCTCACCTGCACGGCGCCAAACACGCATACGACCATCATTGGCACCAAGGCAGAAGCGACTCTCATCGCTGAAGACGACACGTCTCCATTCGTCCCTCCATTCACGCCTGTCGCGACACCACTGGAGGCGGGCTGCACGATGTTGGGGCGTGAGCGGAAGACGGACTAACGGTGTGCGGGACCGTAGCCCAGCTTCATGGAGACGGTTGCGAATGGTCCTCGCCGATACCCCAGGAGCAACAGTGTCCCTAATTTGCTGGGAAGTGGCGGTGCGGTCCCCTACGGCACTGCGTAGGATCCTACGGTCTTGGCGTGCATCCGTGCGTCGCTGCGGTCGGGTCCCAGGTCGACGGGCACGTGCACCTTCCGCCGACCACTGGCGACAACATCGATGTACTGTGGAGACCTCACGCCCCACGTGTTGAGCAATTCGGCGGTACGTCCACCCAGTCTCCCGCATGCCCACTATACGCCCTCGCTCAAACTCCGTCAACTGCACATACGGTTCACGTCCACGCTGTCGCGGCATGCTACCAGTGTTAAAGACTGCGATGGAGCTCCGTATGCCACGGCAAACTGGCTGACACTGACGGCGGCGGTGCACAAATGCTGCGCAGCTAGCGCCATTCGATGGCCAACACCGCGGTTCCTGGTGTGTCCGCTGTGCCGTGCGTGTGATCATTGCTTGTACAGCCCTCTCGCAGTGTCCGGAGCAAGTATGGTGGGTCTGACACACCGGTGTCAATGTGTTCTTTTTTCCATTTCCAGGAGTGTATTATCGTATGAGTCGGGTACGAGTTTGAAATCAAACTCAAGTTTTCTTTGAACCTTTCAGCAGCTGTATCATCTGAACTGGGAGGTCGGTAAAAGTATCAAATTATTATTTTATTCCTGTTGCCAACAATGACCTCTGCCCATACTAACTCACAGGAAGTATCTACTTCAATTTCGCGACAAGTTAAACTACTTATGACAGCAACAAAGACGCCACCGCCAACCATGTTTAGCCTATCTTTTCGGAACACGGTTAGGCTCTTCGCAAAAATTTCGGCTGAGCTTGTATCCGGCTTTAGCCAGCTTTCAGTGCCTATGACGATTTGAGCATCAGTGTTTTCTATTAGCGCTTTGAGCTCTGGTACTTTCCCAACACAGCTACGACAATTTACAACTGTTATACCAATTGTTCCTGTATCTACGTTCTTCCTGTGTTCAGCCTGTACCCTTTGTGACTGAAGCTCTTATTGTGTTTTCCCGAGACTCTCTAACCTAAAAAACCGCCCAGTCCACGCCACACAGACTCTGCTACCCGTGTAGCCGCCTCCTGCGTATAGTGGCCACCTGACCTATTCAGCGGAACCCGAAACCCAACCACCCTTTGGTGCAAGTCGAGGAATCTGCAGCCTACACGGTCGCAGAACCGTCTGAGCCTCTGATTCAGACCCTCCACTCGGCTCTGTACCAGAGGTCCGCAATCGTTCCTGTCGACTATGCTGCAAATGGTCAGCTCTGCTTTCATCTTGCAAACAAGACTGGCAGCCTTTACCACTTCTCTTAGCCGCCCGAAACCAGTGAGAATCCCTTCTGATCCAAAGTGGCACACATCATTGGTACCGACGTGGGCAACCACCTGCTGTTGGCTGCACCCTGTGCTCTTCATGGCATCCGGGAGGACCCTTTCCACATCTGAAATGACTCCACCCGGTATGCACACAGAGTGCACATTAGTTTTCTTACCCTCCTTGTCAGCCAAGTCCCTAAGGGGCCCCATAACGCGCCTAACGTTGGAGCTCCCAACTACCAATAATCCCACCCTCTGCGATTGCCCAGATGTTGCAGGCTGAGTGCTTTCCTCTGAAACAGGACAGGAGACAGCATCTGGCTCAGCGACAGGGTCAACCACAGACAGCACCTGGAACTTGTTTGTCAGACAAAGCGGGGAGGCCTTATGTGCGGCCGCCTGGGAAGTCTCTCGCCACCTCCTTCGCCCCGGGGCTACCTCCCACTCGACCACAGGTGAGGGGTCGGCCTCAGTTCGAGTAGTAACTGGGTTTGCCACCGGTGAGGACCGATCGGAGGACTCTGACGTGCTGGACGTCCGTTGGATCCCCACGGCCGGCCCACAACAGTTTCGCCCATCCACTGCAGCCTCAAGTTGTGTAACTGAAGCCATCACAGCCCAAAGCTGAGAGAGGCTCCCATCTGCACACAGCAATCGCAGTCCTTGTCCATACTAAAGACAGTGGAAAACTAAGCTATTCAGATCAACGGACTATCGGCACGTACTGCGCAGCTCTACTGTAGACCATGGCGAAAATGCACAAACTGTGTCCAGTAATACGCAGATATTCAAAAACCTAACTACCGAAGCGATCATGTGAAAATAATTTTCCCCTGATTAGGAACTTTTAATATGTCACAAAATCAGTTTAGTTTCTGACGCAAACGAAAACGCAAGAACTGTCGCTATTAGATGTTAAATTTACACGCAGAAACACAAGAAACTAAACTATTAAAGCACATCTTGAAGATTTATATCATTGATGCATTATTAACTGGCATTTAACGATAAAGGTGACATATTTGTGATACATTTTCAATGGGCTGTTGCCTTGAAGCGACATACTGCAAGTTATAATACCGCTAAATATGACAAAACCGCTAAATATGACAAAAATGGATGCTGTCAGATAGTGAGTTGGGACCCTTGCTGTTCTTGTTGCCTTGACCTTGTGAACAATGTTAATGGCAACCTCAGAATTTCTGGCAGATGATGCATTTATCTGTAATAAAGTATGGCTCAAAAGAAACTGTATTGATATTCAATCAGCTCTTGGTAAGATTTCAAAGTGGTGTGTAGACTAACAAATTGCTTTAAATGCTCAGAAATGTAAAACTGTGCACTTCACAAAACGAAAAAACATTGTATCCTACGACTATAATATCAACAAGTCACAATTGGAATTGGCCTCCTCGTGCAAATACCTGGGTGTATTGATTTGTAGGGATATAAAATTAGAATGATCACATAGGCTCAGTCATGGATAAATCAGAAGGTATACTTGGTTTGTTGGTAGAATACTAGGAAAATGCAGTCAGTCTACAAAGGATATTGCTAACAAATTACACATGTGACCCATTCTAGAATATGTTTCAAGTATATTGGGGCCTGTATCAAATAAGACTAACAGGGATATTAAACGTATTCAGAAAAGGCAGACGAGTGGTCACAAGATTGTGTGACTCATGGGAGAGAGTGGCATAGATGCTGAGTAACTGAACTTCCAGACTCTTAAAGATAGATGTAAATTATCACAAGAAAGCCTATTTACAAAGTTTCAATAAGCAGCTTTAAATTATGACTCCAAGAATATACCACAACCACCTGGGCATCGTTCAAAAGGGATCACAAGGAGAACATTAGATTAATTACAACATGTAAAGAGGCATTTAAACTATCATTCTCCTCACTCTCTATACGTGAATGAGGTGGGAAGAAATCCTAGTAACTGGTGCAATGGAACAAACCCTCTGCCAAGCATTTCACTTTGGTTTGCTGAGTGTAGTTGTAGATGTGAGGCGCCTGTCACGTCGAATGGCGTCACGTTTGCAGGAAGTCTTATAAAATGAGTGTTATTAAAAAATAATAAAAAAGTCTGATGGTTAACTCATGAGCGAGCAGCCCTCTTGGTAGAGGAAGTAGCTCTTCCCAGAGGTACCCTAATCTGCTCTGCAGGAACACTGTAAATCAGTTGTCCCTTTCCACCTAACATTATAAGCAGCATGCGATGATTTGAGTTGGTTTTGTTCACGTAATTTTTAATTACCAGTGACAGTCAATATACTTAATTATTCAGAAGTGATAGATAAGCATAATACATTGCAAGAAAACGAGCACAATACAAAGAAGCGTTATTTTTTGAGTAAATAGCGTTCTGTCGTTTATAACGGACTTTTACAACTTGTCTTAAAAATGAAGAATAAAATAATAGAACAGTTGGTTAACATTGGCAGTTGGAATTCATTCAAAACTCAGTCCTGCCAAAATAGGATGCATTAGGAGGAAAGGCGGAAATAAACCACATGGCTCACAGAAATCTCCAAGAAGTAGCACTAAAATTTTTTGCAACGAAATGCATCATAGAAAACTTTAAAGAATCAGTAATTTGAGGAACGATGGAGGAATTCTACGTAAATCGAAAAACAGTGCCGATGTTATAGGCATTATTCATTGCTATAAATGCAAAAATCGATTTTGCTTAACAGAAAGGCGGTTTGCACAAGATACTGCATGAAAAGCTATTTACCTGTGAGAGATCACTAAGTAAAAGAAAGATCTGGTAGCGAAAACTGATGTAATTGACTGACGATACAAATATTTGATACAAGTAAGGAAATTAAGGGAGTTGGCTGACTGCCCCATCACATGACATTGGAACACGACATCATCAAGGTTTCTCTGCAGGAAAGTTTTGACAGCTGACAACTTCACTTCATATATTGACGAAACTTCGGTGGACAACAACGTTACTTTTAGAAAATGTTGTCTAGGCCCTGACACCGCCAGCATCATGTACAATGTTAGTGGAAGTAACACTATAATTGTGGTGAATATTGTATCTAATTCTGAGTTTATTCATTATTAGTCTAAATCAATGTTATTCTCTTCAAAATAGTCCCCATTACACATTTCCAGCCTTTTTTCCAATTTCCAAAATACTTCTGGAACTGTATCTTTGGAATAACTTTTAGCTCTCTCAGTGATGCGTTTTTAATCTCACAAAAGCTTGTGAAAGGAAACCCTTTAAAATTTTCTTTGTTGTTGGGAACATAAAAAGCTACATGAAAGCTATGGCATAACTGCAGTATTGTTTAAGGCCAAAAATTCACTAACACACAACAAAGTGTGAGCAGATACATTATCGTAGTTCAAAAGCCATAAACTGTTCTGAAACAAATCCAAACTTTTCTTTGTTGAGGTTTTTTAATTATTTTGTGTTCACAATAAGACACACAACATAGATTAGAAACTATGTATGTTATTACATTGTAATAACAATCAACTACACAATATTTTTTTCAAGGCCAATTCACATTGGTCGTCATGTCCTGTTATATCACTCATGGCATGTCCCATCAAAAGATTCTGACTGTTCCATCACAGCACTTTGGATCATGACACCATCAAGGTTCCCCTACAGGAAAGTTTGGACAGCTGACATCTTCACTTCATTCATTCCATTTCTTGTTTTGTGTTGTTTCAAAACGAGTATTTTTATCTTTATCGATTTGAACAGAATATTTAGTAAAGATAATTGTATAATCATTTTCAGTAACAGCGTTCACAAACATAAGATTTCTATTCAGTTGAAGAACTTATGTAGCATCTTTGAGAACACAGTTATCACTTACAAAGTCTATTTTCATTTACCCACCTTGTTTGGTGACTCACAACACTATCACAGTCTTTCACATTTGTCAATTTGTCCATTTCATTAGACATATGTCCTGTACATGTATTGTCAACAACCATGAGCATACCTCCTTTCTCATTGGCTTCTTGTGAAACCCTTTTCTTTGTTATATTCATGTGCAATAAATACACTGCCTTTATTGATGTCCTGTTTGTTGTTTTCTTGAGTGACTAGACTTTCCTTAATGCCTTCCAAAGTGAACAATGATATTTTTGTGTTGTCTTTGTTCTTAAAATAGCGATATTCATCTTTGCGGTTTGTCCTTTTACTGTGGGGACAGAGCTTGAAGGATCTTGGTTTTGGTTCTTGAATTTTATTTTTATTTTTAAAATAGCACTCTTATTCTTTGTGATCATTTTTCTTGCAAATAAAACAGTGTCTTTATTCTTATGTTTCTTATATTCTCTAGAAAAAGTTCATTTCCACCACAATTGTTACAAGTTATATATTTTCTTTTATATTTGTTAAAATGAACATCAAAGACAATACTCTCTTCTTGATTATTATTTTGCTGTCATTCTTCTCTTATGGTCATAGCAATTAGATTTTCCATATTATTCTCACCACTGGACGATGAGTCCCATGCTGGAGAAAAGTGTTTTAATTCACCTGGTAAAATAGTGTCTTAGTTATGATCACAGTATCTGTCATATTTTCTGACTGGAGATTATTCAGTGCAAATGCTATATTCTACAATACACTTATATTACTAGCTATGTCTCTAGTTTCATTATACTTCCAACTATAAAATTCTTGAAGCCACTGCTGAGTTCTTTGAGCTTTAGAAGCTACTCAAAACAGTATATGTAGCTTTACCTTTTTATCAATTGTTTTCATTATATAATGTTTTGTCTTGCCGTCCAATTGCTACCATTTCTTCTTCTTTTCTACAGTTTCACAGTTTTCTTGTGTTTCAGTTCCATCCACAATAGCACAGGAATCTTGAGTATCAAATAAGATTCCAGTTTCAACATCCCACAGGCTGAATGTACTGCTGTCTTTAAGCGGTTCTACATCATGAAGTGCTTTGTTTTCTTGAAACATCTTTTAAGAGGATTTTATTTTGTTTTTGTGGTATTTGATTTTATTTATTTATTTTGAGAGCACTGGGCCCAGAACCTGTTGAATTTTTTATTATTTTTTGTTAACTTTATTGGAAATATAATAAGACACACAACACAGATTAGAAACTACACAAGTTACTACATTGCTATAACAACCAACCATATAGACATGAGAACATACACAGCCTCTTAGATAATTAACATTGTACTTTTTATCACTGCTAACTCTTAAAAACACACACTGCAAATATTATTTTTGCCTTTTCTTCAATACTTTCAACATCCACCCTTAAAGTACAATATTTGTTTTCAATAAATCTAAATCATAAGTTTCACAATTTCAGTTAATCACACAGTAAACAGTTGTCACTTAATATTTTTCTAAAGTAATACACCTCATTGATCATTTCATTGTGGCAAGAACTCATAGTGCTCTGTAATGTTGAAATCTAAGACGTTTGTAAGCATAACCATCGCATTTGACTACATCACTCTAGATTTTTTCGACGTTGGCGATCAAAAACGCTTCCTTCAGGACGACTGAGTCTTAGTGGGCCTACATCAGGCCCGGCAAAGTGTGGTTCTAAAAACATTCCCACCCAGCAAGTGCTTCCTCCTCCAATTCAACTCAAATGGTGACATCATGGTCCCAATGTAGCCATGTCAGATGACTGTCAGTCGCTATGTGTCGTAAGCTCTATAATACCAACTCCATATAAGCAAATGCCAAAAGGCATACACTACTAAAGTGTTGATTTTCATTTAGTTATATGTCTTAGACACTTATTTTAATGAGATATATAAATATTTAGGTTGCATTTATTTAATTTGGTCTTGACAAGTTCGGCAATTCGATTTCAATTTGTGTTGTGAAACAAAGTTGAAATTCCAATGACACATTCAACAAGCCATTATGTTGAGCAGATTTAATGTACATTATTGAACAAAACGAACTTCCACAAATGTATGTTCACCCAAAAAATATTTTATTTTAAGAGCAAATTCTGTGATGTTTGGGTACCGATCCTGTGGTATATTTCAAAATTTCGGCATATAATTTTATACTGAACAGCATGAATGGAACTTCTCCTTGAAGATATTTCCTACATTTCCATGACTTATTTTCATTGCGTTATTAAACAAAATTATATCTAGCTGTGTACATTTAAAAATCTTTAAAACAACTATGAAACTCACTGGAGCCTTCACCAGTAATGGAAGCTAATCCTAAATTTTACTTTTGTGTATTCTTGTTTCCCCAACGGCCTTGTCACAGTGGTAACACTAGTTCTCATCAGATCACCGAAGTAAAGTGCTGACAGGTTTGGCTAGCACTTGAATGGTCACTATATGGGTCTGCCAAGTCCTGTTGGCAAGCAGGGTGCACTCAGCTCTTGTGAGGCCAATTGAGGAGCTACTTGACTGAGAAGTAGCGACACAAGTTGCGAAAACTGACAATGGCTGGGAGAGCGATGTGCTGACAACATGCTCCTCCATATCGACATCCAGTGATGCTTACAGGCTGAGGATGACACGGCGGTTGATCGATACCATTGGTCCTCCAATGCCTGTTCCAACAGTGTTTGTTCGTTTGTTTTTGTATTCTTGTTTCAATTCATAGCAGCTGGGGTAATAACGAAAGTTTCGCTTATTTAGTTGCAATTCAAAAAACCTAACTTTACGCATTCGTAAATGCGTCACAAATACAGCGTTCCTTTCCCTGTAAATGTAAATTCAAATTATTTATATGATTTGTAAAATCTGTTAGAAATCTAATTCCGATTTTTTAAAAAGTGAATCTTTCAGCTTCTCTTCAGATTCTGTATTATCTGATTTTATTTCTCTGTTCAAAAACTTGAAAAGTTATGTTCTAAGTGCCAAATAACAAGTTAAAAATTTTCCTTCACTTAACCAACGAATTTCGCAATGAAAATGTGATTGATTCCTCAGCATATTATATTCGTAATTTTCGTAACATCTTTCGTCATGGACAATAGTCTGACTTTTGCCCACAAGATACTTCCTGACAAATAATGCAATAAAAAATTAAACTATTCCGTCTTCTGTTAATTGACCAACGGAACCATTTTCGCTACCGACCACAGCTTTTGCACCATCTGTACAAACAGCAGAGCGTTTTTGAAACCACTCGTTTTGTCAGCACACGGTCAAATGCCATGCAAAATATCCGAATTAATACTTCTTAGGATCGGAAGTCAAGTGAGTAGCGCTTCATGTACTGAAAAGTCCTACTTTATTACGCAAAAACAAAAACTAAGATCTATTCGAACAGTACTCTCGTCCACACACAGAAAATGTTACCATCAGTTTTCAATTCTGGAAGTCTTTTCCCATAACAGCATTCTCAGTGTTATATGGCAAAGCAGCTGTTTTAAAATGTGCAGCGGTATCATCAAAACCAAATTCTTTTGTCACTTCCATTGCACATTACTCCATGAGTAAACCTTCTCTGAAGCATTTTTGAGAGCTTTTGCTAATTTTAAACGTACAACATATGAAGCAGTTAAACTCTTTTGTTGAACATTTGATGCTTCAGGTGACTCTTATGCCTCCTTTTTAAGTTATCGACAAAAGGGCACAGTTCTTCATGTAAGTAACGCCTTTGTATTGCTTCATGGAGCGAAGACAAATGCCAAGCAACATTACTATCTTTGTTTTGATTTAAGCACTCTTTACATATTAAGCATAGAGGTTCTTCCTCAGAACTGTGCACAAAAAAGTACTTAATCTGCCACTCCTCATAAAAAACACGCTTCTCAGCATGCTTTCTTTTCCACATTCCTAAGAACTGTAATAGAAAAAAGCCACAGAAATAACCAGAATCAAAACTAGAATAATAGGCAAAAAATAAAGACAATGACAACTTGAACGATAGCGAAATATTAAGGAGAGTAAATTTGAACAAAACGCCTAGAGTAGGCGCACTCTTTGAAGAGACGCTGCCCCACTCGATTGTTGGTAAACAAACGGACCGAAGACTGCAGCCAGGCCTTGATGACACCTCCCGAGTAGAGTTGGAGAGGAAAGGACTCACAGGAGGGGAATACCTCGCTAGTCGCCCTTTGCCAGCCCTGGCCTACATCATTAGCGACTGATTCGATTGTGATTTCGCGATTGTTCGTTAACGTTTATTTCACTTTTTCCACGATTTCATCGGCTGATGTGCTGGAGCATCCAGGAACCTCGTCATCTTCAACGTCTTCACGACATTCTTCGACAAGCTTAAACCGATCGAAAACCACTGGTTTACTCCTAGCAGATTCACCAGAACAATAACTAACATTTTTAACACTTTAATGCAATTTATTCTGTTCTTATAGCTTAACTCTACACAAATTCTGTGTTGCATATTTACACAAAATAAATAATCGTCGATACTACCAAAACATCTGTAACCTTCTTTGACAGCTGACAATAGACTAAATATCCGATAAACCTAACACTGTATACATACCTTGCAGACATGTTTACCAACATGATGGCGAAAAAGTTGTGTGAATCAGACTAATACAACACAAGAAATTACGAGTTCACCGTTGCTTTTTGTACAATCCTGGCATAGCAAGAATTATTGCATTTCAGAGGAGCCCATCAAAGAAAACTTCTACTTCTTAGCTGAATGATAACGTAAGAAAAGGCTTAATTTCCACAGAATAATTGCACTGTTTCGTGTTCAAAATCCTATGGGGATACATTCATCGATTTAGGATGACAGAAGACGAACATGCATTCAGATGAACAGGGATCTGGTTCTGTATTTGTAATAGATATGTGAATCAGGGCTTATGACTTCCATTCCTTCGTTAATGTAAATTATTTAGTCTATAATGTTGAGTTTCGGAAGAAGGCAGTCGTCCTGTGTATTTCGTATAGTGTTAACACATTGTTCTAAAAAATAAACGCTGCCAGACCTACCTGCACACTACGTCGCCACTGAATAACGCGCTCAGTGGCAGCGCCGCCACAACTTTGTGAAACAGCCTATAGAAGCACTTTGTGACAAAGCAGGGTAGGCAGAGTAAGGACTCGCTCGCTCATATATAGGGCCCGGATTTTAATTACCTAAAAAACAGTGAAATATACAGGCATTTAGCCGGCCGGTGTGGCCGTACGGTTCTTGGCGCTTCAGTCTGGAACCGCGTGACCGCTCCGGTCGCAGACTCGAATCCTGCCTCGGGCATGGATGTGTGTGATGTCCTTAGGTTAGTTAGGTTTAAGTAGTTCTGAGTTCTAGGTGACTGATGACCACAGATGTTAAGTCCCATAGTGCTCAGAGTCATTTTGCATTCATTTATGACCTAAAACTTACATAAATATGACCTTAAAAAATAAAATATGACTTAACAGAAGTTTATTTAAAGCATTCTTGTTTGTTTATTTAATTTTTTATTCACCATAAAGGAATACAAAATTCACTTCTCAGAATACTGTAAGTATAGTTCTACCTTTCTGTAGGGTTTGTGGATAATTTGCACCTATTTTTTAAATGTCGTAGATTAAAACTGAAGAAACTGCAAAAAGGTGGGAATTTAAGGAGATGGGACCTGGATAAACTGAAAGAACCAGAGGTTGTACAGAGTTTCAGGGAGAGCATAAGGGAACAATTGACAGGAATGGGGGAAAGAAATACAGTAGAAGAAGAATGGGTAGCTTTGAGGGATGAAGTAGTGAAGGCAGCAGAGGATCAAGTAGGTAAAAAGACGAGGGCTAGTAGAAATCCTTGGGTAACAGAAGAAATATTGAATTTAATTGATGAAAGGAGAAAATATAAAAATGCAGTAAATGAAGCAGGCAAAAAGGAATACAAACGTCTCAAAAATGAGATCGACAGGAAGTGCAAAACGGCTAAGCAGGGATGGCTAGAGGACAAATGTAAGGATGTAGAGGCGTATCTCACTAGGGGTAAGATAGATACTGCCTACAGGAAAATTAAAGAGACTTTTGGAGATAAGAGAACCACTTGTATGAACATCAAGAGCTCAGATGGAAACCCAGTTCTAAGCAAAGAAGGGAAATCAGAAAGGTGGAAGGAGTATATAGAGGGTCTATACAAGGGCGATGCACTTGAGGACAATATTATGGAAATGGAAGAGGATGTAGATGAAGATGAAATGGGAGATACGATACTGCGTGAAGAGTTTGACAGAGCACTGAAAGACCTGAGTCGAAACAAGGCCCCCGGAGTAGACAACATTCCATTGGAACTACTGACGGCCTTGGGAGAGCCAGTCCTGACAAAACTCTATCATCTGGTGAGCAAGATGTATGAAACAGGCGAAATACCCTCAGACTTCAAGAAGAATATAATAATTCCAATCCCAAAGAAAGCAGGTGTTGACGGATGTGAAATTACCAAACTATCAGTTTAATAAGCCACAGCTGCAAAATACTAACACGAATTCTTTACAGACGAATGGAAAAACTAGTAGAAGCCGACCTCGGGGAAGATCAGTTTGGATTCCGTAGAAATACTGGAACACGTGAGGCAATACTGACCTTACGACTTATCTTAGAAGAAAGATTAAGGAAAGGCAAACGTACGTTTCTAGCATTTGTAGACTTAGAGAAAGCTTTTGACAATGTTGACTGGAATATTCTCTTTCAAATTCTAAAGGTGGCAGGGGTAAAATACAGGGAGCGAAAGGCTATTTACAATTTGTACAGAAAGCAGATGGCAGTTATAAGAGTCGAGGGACATGAAAGGGAAGCAGTGGTTGGGAAGGGAGTGAGACAGGGTTGTAGCCTCTCCCCGATGTTATTCAATCTGTATATTGAGCAAGCAGTAAAGAAAACAAAAGAAAAATTCTGGGTAGGTATTAAAATCCATGGAGAAGAAATAAAAACTTTGAGGTTCGCCGATGACATTGTAATTCTTTCAGAGACAGCAAAGGACTTGGAAGAGCAGTTGAATGGAATGGATGGTGTCTTGAAGGGGCGATATAAGATGAACATCAACAAAAACAAAACGAGAATAATGGAATGTAGTCGAATTAAGTCGGGTGATGTTGAGGGTATTAGATTAGGAAATGAGACACTTAAAGTAGTAAAGGAGTTTTGCTATTTGGGGAGCAAAATAACTGATCATGGTCGAAGTAGAGAGGATATAAAATGTAGACTGGCAATGGCAAGGAAAGCGTTTCTGAAGAAGAGAAATTTGTTAACATCGAGTATAGATTTAAGTGTCAGAAAGTCATTTCTGAAAGTATTTGTATGGAGTGTAGCCATGTATGGAAGTAAAGCATGGACGATAAATAGTTTGGACAAGAAGAGAATAGAAGCTTTCGAAATGTGGTGCTACAGAAGAATGCTGAAGATTAGATGGGTAGATCACATAATTAATGAGGAAGTATTGAATAAGATTGGGGAGAAGAGAAGTTTGTGGCACAACTTGACCAGAAGAAGGGATTGGTTGGTAGGACATGTTCTGAGGCATCAAGGGATCACCAATTTAGTATTGGAGGGCAGCGTGGAGGGTAAAAATCGTAGGGGGAGACCAAGAGATGAATACACTAAGCAGATTCAGAAGGATGTAGGTTGTAGTAGGTACTGGGAGATGAAGAAGCTTGCACAGGATAGAGTAGCATGGAGAGCTGCATCAAACCAGTCTCAGGACTGAAGACCACAACAACAACAACAACTTTAAATGTCTGAATATTTTACACAAAGTACAGTGAAAAGATCATCTATCGAAACAGTAAAACAATGTTTTTATTTCTACATAGTATTTAAAGCGTTTCACATTATTTAAGACCGTATGTCAATCTTCAGTATCTGCAAAGTTGCACTGGATCACAAGGTGCATTTTCAGGTTTTCCATTGTCAGAGATCTACGGTTGTCGCTTAGGATAGTTTTGTACCTGTAAAAGCTCCTCTCCACTTCACAAGACGTCACTGGAGCGTATTTGAAGGCAGCCAGGTCACTAGAGTTCAGCTTCGTTTCAGTATCTTCAAATGTTTCCCTGAAATACTGTCACTAATTTTGCGCAGTGTAGAATCTCCACGATTCCGTTGGAGAACACTTTGCAATTTGGTTTTCACTTTGTCAGCTACGTGACCACGAGCTCGACCCCACTCACTCTGCACATGTTGCACAATACTCAGTGCCTCACATAGATGAGTGCCAACAGCTTCCAGTCGTTCGATGGCTTTCGATATCACTGAAAAATTGGCATTGATGTACGCCAAGTTTCTAGACAATGTATCTGTAAAAACTTCTTTCACAGTTTTGATAGCGCTTGATTCATCATTATCAAGCTCACAGAATATTGTCTTTATTTGGGTGTAGTTGGCGCTGTAATACTCAGCAACATTAAGCCAAGAATCCTATCATGTAACAACAGGTTTAGGTGGGAGGGGCGTTGAAGGTGCTTGTTCCTTGAATTTCTGCACCCGTAGTGGGGCCTTGACATAGATTTTCTTGCCACAGGAAATTAATTTGTCCATGTCAGGGTAATTTTATCGCACCTTTTCGGCAACTCTGTGCAACGCATGTGCAAGGCAAGTGGCGTACACCATACTGGGGTAGAGAATATATAGCCCTTTGGCTGCTGTAGCCATATATGAAGCACCAAAACGTTGTCTCTTTTCACACCATCCAGCCACAGTAGCTTCAGAGAGTTGTCAAATAAAATAGCAATCGTCGAATTGTTTACTTTATCAAGAGCTTCACAAGTTAGTAGGAGCATATCTCCAGAGTCATCAACTTTTAGAACACTAACAACAACATTTGCAATATATCGCCCACTAATATCCCTAGTTTCATCTATCAACAGCCAGATCTTTTGCTCAGCAATAGTAATTCGTATTTTGTTGAGCATACGGATAAATAGTTCTTTCTCAGTGTAGATTCATCTGGAACTGGATGTGTTGTGTAATTCTTCAAGAACCGTCTGAAGTGTGGATTCTTCAGCTTTTCCAATGGGATGTTGCAGGACACCATCATCTCATACAAATCCTTGCAGAATAATTGCACGGTTGAAGATTGACCTGTCTGTTCAAAAAACAGCGTTTGCCTGCTGTTATTTTCAGCACTTCGTTTCACACAGCTGCTGTGTTTAGCGGTATTACAGTGTTGTTGCACATTAAAGTGCTTTTCTGCACTAACTTTAACTTCACACAGTTTACAAAATAATATTTTCCCATCAGTACTAAAGAATTTCTCTCCAAATTCTCGAACATATCCTCGCATCTTCATACTGTCAGAGCACTTTGCTTTAGGCATGTTGAACAAGGCAAAGGCTGTATTCAAACTGGTTATTGGGAACACCTGTGCGACTGCAATGATTATTACGGCAGAAGCCGCCTTTGTTGGCTCTGAGAGCGTATTGTCGACTCTGCGCAACAATGTTTTATGTTCGCGAAACGACTGTTGTGGTACACCGATTTTCTGCTACAGTCGTGAGAAATAAAGCTGTGTACTAATTTATCTGTTTATCTTTCATAATAGCACGTTAAATATTGTCTCATGAGCAACATATTCATTTTCTTATTCGTGTGTCCCGTATTTTTGGCAAAAGTTGACGGAAATATGGCCTATTACATTAAAAGAGAGCTGCAATATGATCTATTACTAAAATTTGTTGAAATATGACTTATATGCACAATCAAAATACATTTTTCGACACTAAAATGCCTAGATTTGTGTATAAGTTGTTCTAAAATTCACTCTATAGTTCAGAAAAAAATATGACTTGTCATTAAAATCCGGGCCCTACTCATATATTTACCGACAGAGCCAGCGAATTAACATGATATCGAGTATGAATGCACCCTAACGCGGCGGGATTGTCCGTTGACGGGTAGTGAGAATCGATATTGTAGTTCACTCTTCGCTTAAGGGTATAAAATGCCGCAAAAACAGTTCCGCATCTCCACACTGCCACTGACGTAAATTGTTGAAGATTATACTCATATAAAAAACACACCCAACGTTGGGAGCAAGTGTTAATATTTATGAAATCAAAAAATCATGCCTAATTCTTGAATTTATAGAATTCACCTTTTGTTAATTGAATCCCAATTAAGGTCATTGGCGACAGGAGCTGTAGCATAGCCAGCTCAAGTAGGCTATGGCAGTACGCTCACGATAGATTTTCATGTTCTATGTTTTGTAAAATACTCGTAGGAACATCTGTCTTGTATTTCATCCAATCTTTGGTAGTAGCTCTCTGTTCGGTGTTCAGCTGGAAGATCTCCGATAAATAATAGTAGTGCAGAAGTAGAAACAGGAATACGATTATGTTTCGAACGACAGTGGTTCGTGTTGAGTTACTGAGAAATTCCTTTAAGCGAGTTGCCAGAAGCAATGTGATAAGGTGCCTTAGCGTGCAGTGCTCCAAAAACAAGCATATATTGAGGTATGTTTCGTAAGAGAAATAAAGTGTACGGCGCTGTTTCGTAATTTTTGACAGAACATATATTATTCATGGTATCCATGGTTGCAGTTTTAGTTTATGAACCCCAAGTGCGTCTATAAACGGCACAGTCGTGTTGAAGGGAACGTGGTTTTTCAATTATCAGCAAGTACATTTGAAGGACATAGTCCCTAGGTCATGAGACGTTCACGCCGCCACCGAATGAACAACGAGATTTAGTTTTAGAATGTATCCTTTCCTCTCATATTTTCTTGTTTACCATCTAGCCTTCGTGTGACATTGTTTGGGACTAATTTTTTGTTAATTATTTGTTCCCATGGATCAAAACATTGTATCCTGCCAGCCTGTTGTGATAATTTCCGGTGCTATGTGTCACAAATTTAGTTTGAACTTTTCATTTGCCATATGTTCAGAGTTTAATTTATTTCCATCTAACAAGTGTCATGTCCAATTTTTAGTGTGTACCGAACTACACAAACATGCATTGAGATGCTGTATCAGTATAATTTTTTGTGACTCAAAACTGTGTGACGTCAAATAATTGTTGCGAAGGTGGTTTTTCTGTTATAATTAGCCAAGTGAAAACGTTAAAAGTAAAGCAGTTTCTTGTTACAGGTTTGGAAATACTTCCTTTACAAGACACGCTATACTAGTATGGGACAAACCACAAGGATGCTTGCGTTACTTCAGCTCAGATCTTCCACCTCACAACAAAGTTCTTCTGCCTGCACTGTCTCCCACAATGGAGATGGGAACAATAATCAGTTGGGAAAAAAAGGAAGGTTTGTGTCTGCCAGTATTCTGTGTTTTGTGCATATTACAGTGATTGAATATGGATCTTATGCTGAAATTGTTACTCTACAAAGTGCTTGTCCTAAATGGCAGATTCATTTAAGAAAAGTCAGATACATATTCAAACATTAGAGTGTTCAGGGTTATGTCTTCCTGGTGCCCAGGAGACAATACGAGCAATGCATCATTTTAGATAAAATTCTTGTACATGTGAATGCACCAGGTTATGAAATGCACGAATGTTTCCTCATGACAGGGTGTATACTACTAGTCTTCTGCCTGTAAAGTATGTTATAGAACATGACTTCTATCCCTGTCTCAGGATGGGGAAGGGGGGTCGACAGAAGCGTCCGATCCCACGCGTCTGCTTTGACCCTTGATGTAAGGGTGTTGTGTGTGACGTCATGACGGCACGGAGTTTGGTTTGAGTGTAGTTGTCTCCAGTTCTGTTTTATCTTATTTTATTTACTTTTCTGATCTGTTTGTTCTATCCCGTGAGATTTTTTTAAAAAAAAGACAAAAAACACTAATCGGCTACTGAAGCATCTTTATCTTCTATGGGTTGCAGGGTTTACGACCCCTGGGGAGGTGGGTGGGTATTCATGCATGGCTGTCTTCACTTACATGTTGTAGCTACGCAAGGCGTCTAAATTTATTTATATTTAGTTTTTCCCCCCACCCAAAACACCCCATTTCCCGCGCTTGTCCCGTTAGTGTCATTAGGCTTCTTGTGGAAAGTGTGTGTTTTTGTTTCCGCCATATTTGTGACGTCATACGTCAAAGCAGACGGGCGGGATCGGACGCTTCCGTATTTCCGGGAAGGGGAACGGCTTTTTTTTTAAAGCCAAATAAAAAATTGGTCATTAAAACAGCTCTAGGCATGTTTTACGGTGCGCATGTCACATGTCTACAGAGAGGGTAGATTTGCTGTACTGTACATGCATTCATGTCAAAATGGCCCACTGTTCTTTTTTACTGAAAACCCTTCCCTAGTTTTCTCAAGACTGCCATTGGGATGGAATGTCCACAAACAATATAAATTTGTCTTGATGTTATAGTTTACATTATAGAGCTTTAGTCTTTCTGCCAGCTGAATAATCACATGGCAAAACACCTAAAGTCTTCATACAGGTTAAAAGTCATTAGAGAACAACACTGATTATTAGTTGATTGGTTCATTTGGGGAAGGGGACCAAACAGCTAGGGAAATACAGAAGTGTCCGATTCCACCCGTCTGCTTTGACCCATGACATCACAAATATTGTGGAAACGACCATACACTAAGACTCCAATATGGCGCCTATGATGTCATTGTTTAAACTTGACCACAAACACGAAAATACATTGAAAAACCAACACACACACTTTCCACAAAAACCCCAATGAAACTAACGGGACAAGTGTGGGAAGTTGGGGGTTTTTGGCTGGGGACAAAGTAAATATAAACAAATTTAGACACATACCACCATACCAAACAACACACACACAAAGAACAAGAAAGACAACACAAAAACCCCCCAAATTCCACTGAACGCAATATTCTCTGAAATCGGACACTCCTCTTGACCTACATAGCTCAACAGCAGCTCCTGATCCCACAAATTGGAAATGAACACTTCCCTTGACCTATATAGGTCAAACGAAACTACCGATACCAAATCATAAAACCCAAAACTACAACCACGTTCACAATCATCACTACCTCAAAAAAACACAACAAACCAACAAAATTGGAATTGAACACTTCCCTTGACCTGTTATCCTTACGACATCTCCACATCAGCCGTCCCTGGTCTGAGACACCGGAACTTTAGGAAGCCTCCTTTCTTCACGACATACTGATCATTTTACAACTTCGTCCAAAAATATGAATAGTTGAAGAAATTTTATTATAAACAACGTACTGTCCCCCATCATTGCCGACAACCGAAATCTGTTGACCTTGTCAGTCACATCCGTACCTACCAAAGACACAAAAAAAAAGCAATTTACCAAAATTCACACACGACAAACAGAAAAAAACTACAATAATGTTCAGTAATTTGCAGGTACTTTTGTATTCTGGCAGCAGATTTCTTCAGGATTTTCTTAGTGCAAGATAAAAATTCATTCACATAAGAGTATTCCTCTTTTGATAACTCTGAATGTCAATAAATAGTGTGCACAATTCAGTTTGTGTGTTCTAAATTACAGAACGTAGGTGTGTGATTGGAAAATTAAAGTAATGAGTAAAAAGCTTGATCTGTAAATACTGGCTGTACTTGATCATATTTGACTCCATGAGGCCAGAACACAAAACATGAGATATTAAAACTTAGCATGACAGTGGCATTGTCTATTTTCTCAAGAGATGAAATTAAAAAAAGCGTGGGTTTCATTTGTTCCCCATTCAGGAGGTCCACTAGAATATTCAATAGAAATGTTTTGTCTGCCAGTGCTATCATCTAGAACAAAACACACTTGATCAGCTACTACTCATCTTATTTTTTACACATTTTCTTCATACAGAGGTGTTCTTAAATTGCTTTGTTTGGGAACAGACTTTCCATTATACTTCTCCAGCTAAGGTTTCATGATGGGATTGTTGATCACGGAGAGGGTAATATCTACAGGTGGCACTATTGTAAATGTGTAAAAAGAATTCGCTTCAACTTGAACTAGAAAGATGCCAGTATTTTACATGAATGTAGGTTCTCCGAAGTATACTGTTGGTGGAAGGCTCTTGGGTTTCTAGCTGGGTGGCTCTGTTAAAATACCGCAACATAATTTTACACTGTCACCCAGCTGGAAACCTGAGAGCTTTTCGCTAACAGTGTATTAAGGGAGCCCACATTCACATAAACGGCACCTGTATGGGTAGGAGATGCCATGCTGCTTCAAAGAACTGCAGAAGGAATGCACCAGGAAAGCGAAATTGCTAAGCACACTCACTTTCCTTCAGTGACATTAAGATGACATCCTGTCACAGTTTGCATAACTATGACACCCAGTGAAATTGCAGAAGACTAACTGCATTTTATGATGCACAGGCATGGCCACAGTGAGGGAGTGCATTTGCTTTACTCGGAAAGAGCTGGACAAGAATGCATGTACTCTGTTCGCAAGCCACCTGCATATGGCAACGACGCTTCTGGCACATACCTGGGAGTGGGTGGACTGAAGCTCTTAACACAGACAGCAAAGTACAGAAACTACATGCTGCCACAAAACAGCTTAGCAACTTTGACAGACTGTCTGGTGCTTAGACAACCAACAAGGAGGCAAATAACATCAAAGCTATTGTAATAATGAAAACAATCAGTTATTGACAAAATTATTTAATTGGATAGATAGAAAATCTTCCTTCTCATTCTGTACGGTATGTCTCTTCTGGCCCACAATTCTTGGTGACTTTCCTGAAGTCTACCCTTTTTCCTAGACGTCTCCTGTACTTTTCCTTCATCTCTCTTTATTCCCCTTCAACCTTCTGCCTGAAGAAGGAGCCACTGGCCATGAAAGCTTGCCAATTACAACAGTCTTTTATGTGTGTGTTCCGCTGCCCCTTGGTGAGTACAGAGTTATTGTAAATTTGACAAATGAAGTACTGGACTCAGCTAAAATTTCGGCTTCTTGCAAAAGGGCTGAATTTTGCACCCATCCCAAGGACCATACCAAAACAGGACATTATTAGCGGTATGTAGGAAATCTCAGGAAGAAGCAGAGGAGAACTGGCAGGAAACCTGCAGGGTCATCAACAAGTTCAGACTTCAAAAAGTGAACAGAGCGGCAGCAGAATGGGAGGCTAACTAATCACTGACAGATGATGCTGGCTCTGTCCTCCTTCCAGCAAACAAAGGAATTGTAACAGTGCTTATACACACCAACAATTACTGTCATAAAATTGGCTTACTGCTACAGGACTCGGCTAACAGGAGTGATGACCAGGAAAACAGAGGCTCTGCTGAAGAATTCAGATCGACCAGAGGCAGTGAAGAACTGACTGTACCCCAGGCTGCCATTGACAGCACATATGTATGGACTGTCGAAAATCCACAGGGAAGAGGTGCCTCTGCAGCCGATACTAGACACCATCAGTTCACACAATTACAGACTGACCAAACATTTGATGATGTTTCTAAAACCCCTTGTGGCACACTGTTCTCATCACGTTAAGAACTTGGCCAATTTTGTGAAAATACTTCAGGCTATGCGATTACTAAGAGATGACCTCCTTTGAGTTTCAACATTACATCACTGTTCACAAAAGTACCTCTATAAGACTCATTGGTACTGCTATCTCAACATTTCGAGCTGCAAATAGTTTCTCTTTGAACGTGTACTGATGACCACCTACTAGAAGTGCAGTGGAGAGTTTTATGAATAGATGAATGGAATGGCTGAGAGATCCTTGCTGGCTCCAGGGATTGCAAACCTCTGCATGAAATGCTGTGAGGAGATGGCTCTTCAACCTGCTAGCTAGAAACCCAAGCACTTCTTCTGCTATGTCGATATTACTTTTGTGGTATGGGAATGTGGCAGACAGGCAGTGGACAAGTTTCTGGACCCCCTTAAAAGCACCTGTTGTGACATTGCTTCCACTGTGGAAATAGAGGAGAATTGTTTCTTTCTTTCTTTCCTCGACATACTAATAAGGAAGAAGCAGGTGGTACACTAGACCATTCAGTATATGGAAAGAAGACACACACCCCTGTACCTGCACGCAATAAGCTGCCACCATGCATCGTAACAGCAGTCAGTTTCGACTGCATGTCATCAGGTGAACTAAAATACCTGAAGGAAGTATTCTGCAAAAATGGCACAATGAAGCACAAATTAGTTTGGCATTCAAGAAGAGACAAGACAACAGGAAGAGGAAGACGAAAAAGGAAAGCAGTTGCTTTGCTCCCATACCTGGGACTGACCTCAGCCAAAATTGCAAGGCTGCCCATGAAATTGAACATAAATACCACCTTCTGACCACCACTTGAGATGAAAGAATGACCTGGCTCTGCATAAGGCCCAGTGAATATGGACAAACCGGGAATATACGGCATCGTCTGCAAATGTGGCCAGTAGTACATTGGGCAAACTGTATTTTGAAATGCCGCCTGGAGCACATCAGATATGTGGAACTGGGACAGACAGAAAAATCAGCAATAGCAGAAATAGCCTCAAGGAAGATCACAGCTTTGACTTGCAGAACATCAAGGTGCTTTACTAGCAACCGGCTGTTGGGATTGTGTTGTAGGGGAAACCATCGAAATACAGGTTTGCGACAATCTTGTCATCAGAAAGAAAGAATACCAGCTAAGTGCAGTAGGGAATCTGGTATTAGCAGCAATAGGACAAGAGCATGACCAGCACCATCCTGCTCATGAGATGCAGCCAGAATGCCCATACAAAGACGTGAACAGAGCACCCACTACCCCCACCAACGTTGCCTCAGCTCCCTCCCTACCTGCCAGCTGGACAATGCACTTCACCAGTGGATGATGAGTATGGTGCAACAATGAAATTACAAATGGTGCACCATAACTACAAAGCTGTTTTACAGTGTCATGCATTCTTGGAACACTTGTTTCAAATGTTGGTGTCTTGGATGCAGGTTAAAAGCAAAAATTAACTAAGCAAAAGAGAACCAAATGTTGTACAGTGACACTTAACACTGTGTGAATGATGTACTGAATCTGACTTTCATGCTTGTGGAGTGCCCGCATGACAGGTGCTCTGCGGTCATTCAGCATGACAGCTGTTGTTAGCACTGACTTACCAAATGTTGCTGCCTTCCAGAAATTTTCATAATTGTCAAAATTAATAGAGATAAATAATAATTATGGGTGTACTGTATTTCATTTTATTTTTGTTTTGTGATTGGTTTATTTGTAGTTTTTTAGCATTTCATCGATTTTCTTTCACATATCATATTTTAACGACTATAAGACACACTTTAATTTTTAAACAGTTTTTTTTAAGAGATAACATTTTTACCATTTTTATTTTCTCCTCCTCCTCCTCCTCCTCTTTATTGTCATTGTTATCCTCTTCACATATAAGATGCTCTTCACAGCCATCGAGAGTGTTAAGTATGCTACACTTCTTGGAAGATTAACAATTATGTCTTCTCTCACTGTAGACCACGACTACTTCATTCACTGACACCTTTGTTTGATTGTAGGTCGTTGCATATCTCCCTTTGGTGTGGATTCGTGGTGGGTTTCATCCATTTGTTCCATTCCTCTCCCATATACACTTGAAACCGTTTATTTATTGCTACATCAAGAGGTTGCAGTTGTGAATTAAGTCCTCCCAGAATAACAGCAAGCTCTGTATTTCCATGTCGCAATTTATCTTTCACAGAATTTTCCAAATGATTACCAAAGTGATCTAGCACAAGAAGGTATCTCTTATCCAATATAGTATCTCTCCCACACCCATAATCTGTAATTTCATACCAGCCTTGTACATTCAACCCTTGACATGTAAGTGAACACCACCACATGGTGTTATTTCAGAAAGTTTTGGCGTTGTTGTGCCCTTGAAAATGATCATTGGTTAAAGTTTAGTACTGTCAGCACAACATGAAAAAACAACAATGTAGTGCATTTTTTCATGTCCTCCTTGTTTTTATAGTTACAGTTTTAGTGCCTGTCATGGCAACAGTTCTGTTACATGGTGCATTGTCAGAGTAGTTTTCTCCATATTCACTATTTTGCTTAGTGCATCACTGGTTTTCTTTAGATGTTGAATAATAAAACAATGGAAAGATATTTTCTCTTCATACTCTTGTGGCATTTTCTGAAATATTTTGGTTTTGGTTCGCTTACTAAGTCCACGATGCTTCATAAACCTGTAGCAGCTACCAACTCCACCATTAGTCTTATTAAGTTCCACTGTAGCTTACTTGGGAGTATGTAATTGGATCATTTTTGTATTAATTCCATTGTCATTTTGATGGTATCCTTGAATCCATTTCAATATATCATTTTCTAGTTTTGGTCATTTTGCATTCAGTCGTCTGTTTGCTAATTTAGTCTTCTTTTTTGTCAGTTCTGTACTATCCCACCAATTGCAAATGGTTTTTTTTTTCTTTTGTTGGAGGGCTGAAATGCTGCTGTTTCCATGTTCTTCTGCATATGCAGTTTCTATCAGTTTATAGCCCGCATCATATGAATACTTTTTTTTTCTTTTTTGCATTATGAAACTAGCTACTAACAAAAATATTATATTGTTACCAATAACACAAATCACTTCCAGTTCAAGTTCACTGGCACCATGGACTGCAATGACAGGACATTGTCTAGACAGAGTTCTGGGTTTGTGATGATGGAGTGGGAGAGAGACATTGTTAGCAAACTTATGAATCCCTCCAACTCACGTTCATCGCATGGGTTCACTGCTGCTGCCAGTTGAATCCAGTGTTGCCAGATAGAGAGAGGTTTTCCGCAGTGTTGAATAAATGGCCATTTTTAAGACTGGCGGGAATTTTAAATCAAACACTGCACATTTTTATATTAATTTGGAGTATAATATGCACCTGAATTTTGGAGGCAAATTTTTTAAGAAAAAAGGGCATCTTATATTTTGTAAAATATAATATCAGCTTGAATAATAGCATATTACCGAATGATTGGTTGTATAATGGGTGTTAGTGGGAGAGTAGTAATCATAGGAACTGAACTTGCAATAATTAACTGCGGGACATTATTTTCATAACTTTGCTCTGTAGGTTTACTTTGCTTCATTTGTTCTTTGGCTTCATTATATTCCAGGTGACAAGCTGAATGAAGGAGATTTGCTGGCAGAAATAGAAACCGATAAGGCTACAATGGGATTTGAAACACCAGAGGAAGGCTATCTTGCGAAGATACTTGTACCAGCAGGGACAAAAGATGTTCCTATTGGAAAGGTGATACAGCTGTTTCATATAATTTTGGCTCTGAATCAGTACTAATAGGTGTCATCACTCTCCGTAGGATACACAGACTCAGTCATAACGTTTCATTTTACTGTCGTCAATGGGGAAGAATGGAGTGGAAGTGTGTCTAGCAGTTAAGTTTTGTGCCACAACTAGGTTATTTTAAATTGTGGGCCCTCATATGCCTGAGATTATTGATGTTTACAATATGAAGTTTAGAAAAAGTGTCTGTAATTTCATTGACTTTTGGCATAAAAGGGAGGAGGATAGCAGATCTGTTCTCTAATTTAAATATTATGCCTTCATTGGGTAACTGGCAGAGGATGTACTAATAAAACTGGGAAACTTTCAGCAAAGGGTGCTAGGAACGTATAAGTGTGGTTACACCATGCATAAACAGTGAGATAGGCAATTGATGTTTCGAAACTCATAAAGTGTAACAGTTAACAAGCCAAAACAGAGAACTTACGAAATTTTCCACATTTTTTACACAGAAAGGTTCTGTGCAGCTTCTTGATACTAAAATGTATAGTCAGTCTTATTTGAAACCCTCATACCTGTTATTAATAACTTTGCTTATATCTTGACCACACTTTTATTTTTTAATAACGTTACACGTTTCAATATGCCGTCATTTTCAAAGGCGGCATTAGATACATTGTATCACATCAGCATTCTCAATCATGAGACAAGTGCAAAGTAAAGTTATTAAAAGGGCATCCAAATGGCCACATCATCTCACAGCATATCGTGCAAATTGCACCTCATGTTTCTGTAGGTGCATGGTTGGTTTCTTAGTATACAGCAGCTTGGATGATTTTCAGGAAGATATCAAAATTAGAAAAACGAAGACCTTAGACTTCCTTACTCCATTATGTTACAAACAACTAAATTTGCTACATCTGTTGATGCTAACATTGTAATTTTGAGAACTAAAGGAACATGCGAGACATTGTTTAGTTGTACACAAACTGAGAACTCAATACACATTTTGTCATGGTGGTCTCAAGAAATAGCTGAGACCAACAGAAACATTTGAGGAGCTTTATGGAACAGAAGGGGGTTTCTTGGGAACAGTGCATTGCTTCAATGAATGCACATGCAACAGACAACTTTTGACACAATGGACATTCTTTTCTAGCTGGAATACTTGGAGTTTCAGACCGAGGAGGACTTCAAATCAATCCTTTTACACAAGTAGAATTACTCATGGCATACCATGCCAAAGTATCAGCTTCAAAAAAATAATTACTTCAAATCGAAATTTAACAGAAAGTACATTCTGTTTTTTTAACACCTGACAGAGACCAATAAAAGACCTTTCACAGACGGATTGAAACAGTGCCCTAACACAGTATAAAGATATCTCCCAAACCCAGGTACCATACACAACAAATGCTTCACCACCTCGGTGGTTAAAGCAAACAAAGTATCCTGATGACGTTTAACAAAATTTGATTAGACAGAATATGATCAGCATAATATAATCAAGTGACAATTGAGAAGACATGGACACGCTCCCAGGATCATGGATATAGTTTTTCACCTACGAAATTCTGGGGCATGCCCACCCATACTCTGAATTCAATCTGTCAGAACTGGTAGAATAATTTAGCTTTTTAGGCCTGCTGCTTCACCATGTGCAGCAGTTCAAAACTAAGTGCTCTGCACCTCCTTGAAAACACTGCTTGGGGAGCAAATTGGCAAACTATATTAAAATTTTACCAGCCATTGATTTCCTTATGTGTCAGTAACTCCGTCTGTTTTAGGCCTACTAGACCTTGTGCATCCCATTGGAGAATCCTTGCAACCGGAGCTTTCTGCACAAGACATGGTCGTTGTAATTTAATCCAACCCAAAAAAAAGTCTGTTAAAAAAACTATTCTTAATTATGAACATTACCATACAAAATGTTTCATAGTTAGCTTTACAAAAATTACAGAGTCACCATATTTATTGAAGGCAACTACTTACCACCACAAGAATTTATTTTGTCAGTATTGTGTTTTAACTTTTCGCACAATATAAGAAACACTGTTAAATAACATGTTTGCTTCCAGAAAAAAAACTTTAACTTGATATGGAATCATAATTTCTGTAAAGTGCAATTTAGTTAAGTGCAGAAATTTATCAATCTTCACTATTTTCTCAGATCGTTTCTCTCCTAAATTAATCCTTAATTTGGGCCACATATCTGTGTAGGTGCAAATGATTTTGTCAGTGGATGCAGTGCTGGCAGTGTAAGAGATGAGGCGCAGATATAGTAGTTGTAAGAAGGGGTTATTGTTTTCAATAAATAATTCATATGAATTTAAATTGAACTATTTAATCATCAGCACAGAAAGAAACCCAAAAATCTCACTGAAACCCATAAAAATTTGCTGGGGTGGGATTTTAAAAAATACTGTTTTTTTTTTTTCTCAGCCATGGCACAAGTGTCTCCCTGTTGAAGTATGTATTCTATCTTTAAAGATATGCTGTTAACATTTACTATAGATCAAAACATCTGTGTTAAGCAATGTGTTTCCAGATCCCCAATGTCCGCCTTCGTATGTATGTTTTAACCATAGAGAACAACAGTGGTTAGGCTAAAAGACATTCACCAAGAAAAGTTTCTTTTTCTCCCCCTGTAACTTATCTGCCTGTTCCACAGATGATCTCCCCCCCCCCCCCAAACTGCCTCCCTTGCTGCCCCCCCCCCCTCTCTCTCTCTCTCTCTCTCTCTCTCTCTCTCTCTCTCTCTCTCTCTCTCTCTCTCTCTGTGTGTGTGTGTGTGTGTGTGTGTGTGTGTGTGTGTGAGAGAGAGAGAGAGAGAGAGAGAGAGAGAGAGAGAGAAGTGGTATTCACTTGACCTACCCACTTGACCTACCTACAGCATAGATTACTTCATGACATACCATTGCCATAGTTTCTAGATGATGACACACTGAAAGCACTTCACGTTTTCTGTTGTAATAGTTGACTAATGAGGTGGAATTGGAAGGGAGGGAACACCCGCCATTTGTTTTGCCCCATAGAAATGGGAGTCCAAGCTAGGCTCCATTCCAGTCGAGACATCAATCCACAAATCTTACCTCCTTGCACTTGAAATAAATGTAAATAGCCCTTATCACCCACAATACATTGAATGACTTTTCAGTTTTTTCAATGTCAATGCAGAGGGAGGAAAAAAGGAAATTGGAGGATACATCTTTCACACTAGCACTTATTGTGGAAGATATTTTGGGTGCACACTTCTTCTGCTGCTATCTCTTCATCGGCACATTTTCTCCATCTTATTTTATCAATACTCTCAGTTCACTGATCTCTGTAAGTCAGGTCTTGTGACATAACACCTCCTCTTGATCAGACTGTCTACATTACATGCAAAACTGTGGCTCATTAAGAAGACAGAGAGATAAAAAACCACACTGTTGTGTTTTTCCGAAACCTCATTTGTTGTCATTTAGGCACATTATTTTTGTTCATTCAGGCATGTAGTTCATGGTAACAAGAAGTCTTTGCCCCCCCCCCCCCCTTTGCAAGGGTCAGAAATTTAGCAGCTGCTGGAATATAAAATTGTGCAATCAATAATTGATGAATATTCTGATACAGGTATAGGGCAGTGATGGGATAGTAGAAACTTGCTCTGATAAAAGTACCTGCAAACTTTGGCACACTTATTTTCGTGATTCGTCTTTTTGGTATATGTGAAGTTGTAGGCAAATAAAACGGCAGCTATAAAGACTCAGTACTGTTTGGGAAAATTTGTATCTTCTGTTAGCTTTTCCACGTGATCTCGTCAGTACCAATTAAGTTGTTCTTTGGTTTCCTGACAGCTGTGAAGGTTCGTTTAACTATGGCATATTTTTTGCCTCCATTTTTGTTCAACTGAGCAAGTGCTTTCTCACTCTGACATTCAGAAGATAGTCAATAGAGGTGATATTCATACCTCAGTAAGGACAGCACTTAAAACAGTGGTTTCTTCCCAGCCTATGGAACAAACTTGATAGGCTGCCACAAACTATTCTTTGACAATATATCTTGAAGACATGTTTAAAAATCCTTCGTATTGGTCACATGCATGTTACATCATTACTTGTTCATCTTCAGAGTAACTGTTCTACCACTGTCCATTAACAACAAAGCTATTATGCATTAGAGTTCAGTACTACCTTAGATGCATATAATGTCACGCAGTTGTTTCCTGTTTCTTAATACACTGTAAACTGCCACATCTCCAACCAGTCTACAGCAGTTGTTGCATTCAGCTATTTGTGAATGTTAGAATTTCTGAACTTAATGGTCATTTTTGTGTAATTTGTGAACACAAAACTCACGTGGTTATACTGATGGTTCCCCATTTCTCCTGAATTGGTAGATAATTCTTCATCGTCGTCATGGTCTTCAGTGCTGAGACTGGTTTGATGCAGCTCTCCGTGCTACTCTATCCTGTGCAAGCTTCATCTCCCAGTACCTACTGCAGCCTACATCCTTCTGAATCTGCTTAGTGTATTCATCTCTTGATCTCCCTCTACAATTTTTACCCTCCACGCTGCCCTCCAGTGCTAAATTGGTGATCCCTTGATGCCTCAGAACATGTCCTACCAACCGATCCCTTCTTCTAGTCAAGTTGTGCCAAAAACTCCTCTTCTCCCCAATTCTATTCAATACCTCCCCATTAGTTATGTGATCTACCCATCTAATCTTCAGCATTCTTCTGTAGCACCACATTTCGAAAGCTTCTATTCTCTTCTTGTCCAAACTATTTATCGTCCATGCTTTACTTCCATACATGGATACACTCCATACAAATACTTTCAGAAATGACTTCCTGACACTTAAATCAATACTTGATGATAACAAATTTCTATTCTTCAGAAAAGCTTTCCTTGCCATTGCCAATCTACATTTTATATCCTCTCTACTTCGACCATCATCAGTTATTTTGCTCCCCAAATAGCAAAACTCCTTTACTACTTTAAGTGTCTCATTTCCTAATATAATTTCCTCAGCATCACCCAACTTAATTCGACTACATTCCATTATCCTCGTTTTGCTTTTGTTGATGTTCATCTTATACCCTCCTTTCAAGACACTGTCCATTCCGTTCAACTGCTCTTCCAAGTCCTTTGCTGTCTCTGACAGAATTACAATGTCGTCGGCGAACCTCAAAGTTTTTATTTCTTCTCCATGGATTTTAATACCTACTCCTAATTTTTCTTTTGTTTCCTTTACTGCTTGCTCAATATACAGATTGAATAGCATCGGGGAGAGGCTACAACCCTGTCTCACTCCCTTCCCAACCACTGCTTCCCTTTCATGCCCCTCAACTCTTATAACTGCCATCTGCTTTCTGTACAAATTGTAAATAGCCTTTCGCTCTTTGTATTTTACGCCTGCCACCTTCAGAATTTGAAAGAGAGTATTCCAGTCAACATTGTCAAAAGCTTTCTCTAAGTCTACAAATGCTAGAAACATAGGTTTGCCTTTCCTTAATCTCTCTTCTAAGATAAGTCGTAGTGTCAGTATTGCCTCAAGAGTTCCAACTTTTCTACGGAATCCAAACTGATCTTCCCCAAGGTCGGCTTCTACCAGTTTTTCCATTCATCTGTAAAGAATTTGCGTTAGTATTTTGCAGCTGTGACTTATTAAACTGATAGTTTTAAATAGCAAACATTGGCAATAATGGTAATCTGTGTGAATATTTCTAACTTTTACCATGGTATAATAATCAGAACTACACTGAAAAAGATTCTTTATTGCAATTGTCCAGATATTACACAGAATTCCCTTTTATTTCCATAAATTGATTTCATTATATATCTCTAAATCTCTAGTTTCACTGTTGCAACTTAATTAGTCATAAGATAACAGAGCAGCACATCTGATGGATTGGTTGGTTATTAGAATGAGACACTTGAGCGGTTTAGGTATAGTATAGTATGGGTGGTATTGTTAAGTACAGGAAGGACCAATAAGAGAGTAGCATTGTGTGGTGGGAGTTTCAGATTGAAAATATTCCATTTATCACAACTTTGCAGAAGATAAATTAATCAATTAATTTTTACCGGTCATGTGATAGGTGCTCAGTTCTTGTCACATTGATACTTGCTTTGAGCTGCATGCAGCTTGTGGGTCACAGGTTGGACACCCCTGCTCTAAACCATGATTAGAAACATGAGGGCCTCCTTACAACACATTGGCGATTTGAAATTTCTGCGAGACAAGTGATGGAGCCAGACACTAGCAAATCATTATTATTTAAAAAGTGTTATGCTTGCTGCGATGCATAGGTACATGCAGGGCCTTGCCAGATGTAGGTGGCTGTATACTGGAAACATTGCTTCCTCCCACTGCAATAAAATTATTATATTAGAGCTGTAGTTAACCCAAATTCCAGAGATGGGAATTATTCTCCTACATACAGTATCTTTTCATCCTGTCCTGGACTTAGCCTGCATTAGCATAGCCCTTCCTCCGTAGATGTTGTATGTAAGAACTGTGCATGTCAGGATGGTATCAGGTGGGCATCCAGGGTGTTTTTCCTACATATAAAATGAGAAATGTCAGGATTCAGGGAAAAAATGGGTTTTATTCCCAAGACCCACCGCTAAGGGATACAAACTGGCTACGGCCACAGAGTGAACCACATGTGGTATGGAAAGAGAATTTCACCCTCAATAGGAAGGATTTGTGGATACATCCAGAGGGTAAGAAAGCTGGCAGGCAAGAGAGACACACACTGTTCTGGCCGTTACCTCGCCAACCCTCTTGCGAACCTCACGTGACGGCACCCAGTTGTCCCCATTGGTGGGTTTGTGGCAGAAAGCTGGCGAGTCTCTCAGCAGTACCATGACAGCGTCCCTGGCACAACGTAATAGCGTGGGAGCCAGTCAGAAGTACTGCAGAGTAGTTTACATAACTGCTCACAGCACTGCCTAAGGCCAAGTTAAAATGATGGGAGTAGAATACAATAAAAAAAATTTACCATTATTACCCATTACCATGTAAAATTCCTTCCCCTTTCCAAGAGAGCTGGTTATGGGTCTGTGGTCATTATAATTTCTGATACTGATCACTCTTAATGACCACTTCAAAAAACAGTGTTTTTCTTTTGATATACCTGGAAGGCGACAAACATTTAGTGTTTTTTACTTAAAAAGGGTCTTAAAACTAATGGAGGCTTAACTTCTCATTTTAAAAAATTGATCATGAAATATGCAATAGGGGCAGGGGGTACAAAGTTTGTGTTTCTACTTTACAGTTTCATTATCCATTGGTGTCACTTGAGTCCTTCATAATTGGACATATCTGGTAATATAATGTCTTTTTCTGCACACTTTGCGAAGTCATCAGAGTCAGTGCAACAGCCGGTAGTCGACCGTGTACATGGAGCCAAGGTGGTGGTGGGTGCAGTGGCAGCGACCACCTGGGCTGTAGCTGAGCTGAAGTTCATTGTCACCTGGGCACCATAATACGGACCTGGAGTCGAGATGATTAGAGGACTGGCTGGCCGTATGGGAGTGTATCGAGCTCCAGCGACTGCAACACTCGCAGGCGGGAATAGCATCAATGGAGGCTCAAGTGACTCACAATAAACAGGGGTAAACTAACAGTAAGTGATAGGAACGAATACAGAATGACCCTGTTAGAGACATAATTGGCAGTTGATCAAACCAGGTATCAAGCATTTTAATTACAAATAGATAGTTTGTTTTTACTCCTGGTATCGGAAAACTACTTTTCCATAAAGTGTTTTTAACAGATTTGCATAAAATTTGAGTAGACAGTTACATGAAACACTATATCTTAACTTATTGGTAGGGCCGTTTCTGTGAAGTAGTGTGACTCATCTGACATTATCCACGGTATTCACTGTCTGAATGGGAATGTAGTACAACCTGTATTGGTGGCTCGCGGGGTTTACAGTAGCCATATGTATACCAAATCCATGCAAAGAAGCCATTGACTAGTAGAACTACACATACAGATGTAACATTGGAAATGACCACTCGTTTGGAATAATTCTGAGTGTGCCATTCAGCAATTTGTACGGTAGTAAACTTAGTGACGAAGGAACACAATTTCGTGACAACCAACAAGCAGTGAAGTTGTATTCCTATCCCTTGAGGTTAGGCATGCATTACTGAAATGCGAAGCACTCGACATCTTTGTAAGGCATTTCTTTTATTAGGACACTGTTGGTGCCTTATGGCAAGACCTGAGTAAGCGAGATGGATTACTGCAAAAAGAGAGGAGTGATACCTCGGTATAATGTGGCTGGAAAAGAATGCATTAGTCTTGGTACTGTTGGAGAAATTAGCCCCAATCACTCCAGCTAGATCCTCATTTACAGAAGAAAGCAATTGAGAATAAGCTTGACAGCATGGCAATAGGGTAAGCAATGAAAGTGAGAGGGTCAAAAAAATTAACTGCAGCAGCATGCAATTGTGGGTGCCGACTGGCAATTCCAGGAGAACAGATGCATATGCACTGTGCCCCATCAGTAGCATAAATAAACATGTCATCAGAATCAATCAAAGCTTACTCGATCTACCGCAGAAATCAATAGGTGTATAATTTTCACGTCAATCGATAGACTATGTGTTTCGGCATTTCTGTTTGCCTAAAGTCACAGTAGTATGGCCACTAAGCAAGTTCTTCGCAAGTCGGTGTGCCATATTTTGACATATGTGACAGAGCTTGTGGCATCACCAAGACAATGATTCTGAATGTATTTTTGTGCAGGTAACTGCTAGTGGTTCTCATGGGCTAATCTTTTGCTATCTCCCATTTTACTGGGGATTACTACTGTACCTTAATTATTGAAGTAACATGCATTATGGCACCCACACTGTGCTTGGATTCAGCATCAAAAGTATATTTTGTGTAAAGTGCACTGCATGCATGTCTCAGTGAAAGCAAATAAATTTACAGTATTTAGATAAGGAGGCGCGCGCGCACACACACACACATATCCATCCGCACATACACAGACACAAGCAGACATTTGTAAAGGCCTGTACTCTTTATTACTGCAGGTCATCATTGATGGCCTTTGCAGTGATGTATTCAACCTACCTGCGATATCTTATGAATTGTTGTGCTGCACTGGATATTCTTGCAGGTGGTGGCAGTTGTTTTTCCAGAGACGAACTTACCTTGAAGTCTGAAAACTGCAAGTTGACATTGTAAATCATAAAAAGTAGCTTGAAGTGTTGTTTTTTGTGTATTTTTTGAGGACACGTATAACTGTGTTTGGTAAAATCAATAAGCTGTTTTGATGTGCAAAGGGGAGATTGTGGCTGTATTCCAAAGTTTTCTAACTGTGTTATGTAAAGGTGCTGGATGTTGCAGCTAAGTGAGGCTCGGCATGGTTTCTGTGGCACAATACCAGTGGTATGTGCCGTAATCAGCAGGATCCAGTGTCGTGGTGGTGGCAAGCATACTTCTGGAGTGTGAGCTGCTTGTCCAGTGTCTTCATGATGAAACAATACTCACACAGCTGAAACACGTTCGAAAATGTACCTGGCTCGTTGGCACAGTGGTAGAATCAATATCAGATTGTAATACTCAGTAGTTTTATGTTATAGTTACATAAACAAAGCACATAATTCACTTCAATTAAGTTTTGTGATGTAAGGAGGCTACTGGAAGTACTGCAGATTGATAATCTGGTTACGCATAGTCACTTTCAGATGCTGAAGTCCTCATACATTATTTGCAGCTACAAAATAAATGGCAATTCTTGCCCTAATTTGAGTGAAGCATTATTGAACACGATCGGTAATTGGTATTACTTGCATGGTATCCTAAGTAGAACTTCATGATATTTGTATCTTAATATGCAATTTTTGCTTTGTTTGAAATCTCTATTAGGAGTACATTTACTCGGGTAGGATTTGACTATATTGGCTATATTGGTGTGTTATAATCAATCAGTCAATCTCTCTCTCTCTCTCTCTCTCTCTCTCTCTCTCCCACTCTCACACACACACACACACACACACACACACACACACACACACACACACCTTAGCGGGCGCCCTTGCTATAAAATGTAGACTTCCGTTAATAACTCCTGCTACAGTGACAGAAAAGAGAGCCAAATCTGTCAGGAAGTGTTAACTGAAATTTGTAATGGGGCTGGTAGGCTTGTGTTTACTCAGAACTATGTCCATTATGGTTCTGCTTCTTCAATCACACAACAGTGTCAGGTCGTGTGAGAAACTAGAAATATTTTGCTTTATCCAAAGAAAGCTATTAGGTTTAGCTTACATGGTAGGATTGGTATGGTGGATTGTGCAGAATGGTTTCTTGTGAGCTCTGAGCAGTCTAATATTGGACTTTGTTTAACCATTAGGAAAGTGCATAACTGTTTATTTGATAACAGATTTTATGTTTTAACTTTACATTTCAATAATTGTTTGCCAAGTGGGGATATAGTGAGTGTTTTATGAAGGAAACTAATCTTCTGGTGTACTCTAGTTAGTACAAAATGCATGTGTGTAGGTCATAAACGTTGCCGGACAGCTGCCCACCATATTACGTCAGAGCGATGGCCGCCGCTTGTTGCTATAAGTGGTGGGGAGCTGGTGCATACTCGTACCTCAGCCCACGGGCAACAGTGTGGTGTCACTCGCTGTAGTGGCTAAGCTTTTCCAATTGTAACTTGTGAATATTTCCTATCAGGAGGAAGCAAAAATGTTTACCAGGCAATCGGTGAATGATCATATGGTGTAGAAATCTTTAGTGGCATGCCTGTGGCCCTGTTGCATCTAAGGTGTCGAGAGTAAGCTTATCTATTAGTTTCTTGTTTTATAATAAATTTTCTTTACTATTAGATAGTAATTAACAATCTTGAACCTGAGTCAGATTGAATTGCTGTCTCAGTGTGTAAAATTTGAGTGTAAAATAACAGTCATGGCTTTGTTTTAAAAGTGGACTTCTATTTCAACTCGTATAAGAGTCAAGTACTGCATATAAGTTAGCTGTGTTAGTGAACCATTTCGTCGTTGTGTAAGTAACATTGTGTGACACCAAAAGTAATGGCAGTGGGTAACGTATTACATTTGTATTACACTCTTTGTAGACATACATAGCATTTTGCTCATGACAATATAAATAATTGACTGAGAAAACATCTCATAATACTTGTTAAGAAATAGAATTTCACTATACATGAGGAAGAAATGAAACAGTCGTGTACCAGTAACAGCTGTTTCTTGCAAGTGCAGAATTTTATCTACTCTTCTATTTTTACTTTAACTGCCCTCTTCCCCCACCCCATTTTATTTTTGTTCCTAGCACTCTTTCTTTGTAGTCTTTAGCTGCATTATACTTTATAATTTTTATTTTCCTTTCTTCTGTCATTTTTGATCTGATGTACTTATACCTCTTCCTTTTTCTGATGTCTTTTCATTTACTTTTGTCTCCCTTTCTTTGCACAGCAACTTGGGTTCTTTCAACATCCTGTTGAGTGACTTTCACCTTTTTTCTGTCTTGACAAATCAATCATCCTTTCCTCTCGAATGAAGGGAAATATAGTTCCAAAAGTTAGGAGTATTTTCTGTTTTAAGTATTTTCATCGGTAGTACTGGGAGTTAACTTCTAAAGGGATGTTCTGGGTAGACTTTGACTCTTTACAGTTGTGTTAAAGACTTGGGGCAAGAAACAGGGGAACACGGAGGTAGGAGGGTGGGGGAGGAAGTTCTCCTCCTCCTCCTCCTCCTCCTCCTCCTCCTCCCTTGTCCTACCCAGAGTATTTTATGTCAATAACATATAGTGAAATTTTTGATAGATCTCCCAGGGCTACATGCAAGATTGCCTGCAGAAATCTATGGAATGCCTTTGTAAACCCTGACATCGATATTTGAAGTACTTCTGTTCAGTTATTCATTGAAGTTGTACAGAAATATTAGTGTTGGAAAACTTTGGTAATTGCTATATTGTTCACAACGTAGGTGTAAAATTGTTTCTATCACATACATAATGCTATGTCATTAGAGATGTTTATTCCGTTGTGCTCTTTGTTTTCTGTTAAAGAATATTTAGACTTTTACTTTTATAGGAAAAAGCAGTTTTTTTTTAATTTATGTACTACATGATGTGAATTTGTTTCTATGCCTTAGCTTGTCTGCATAATAGTGGCGAATGAGGCAGATGTGGCAGCTTTTAAAGATTTTGTGGATACTGGTGCACCAGCACCAAAACCAGCTGCTCCATCCCCAGAAGCAGCTGCTCCACCACCACCATCAGCAGCAGCAGCGCCACCACCACCGCCACCACAACCTGTGGCACCACCTGCCCAAGCACCACCAGCAGGAGAGAGGGTCTATGCTAGCCCCTTGGCGAGGAGAATTGCAACAGAAAAAGGTGTTCAACTGACTGTGAGTTGATTGTTAGTTTCTTTTTAATTTCTGCTTCATCATGACACTTCATGTTTTTATTACTCATAGACCATATGTAGTGCACTACTGATGGAAATGGAAAATACACAATGAATACCTTGATCGAACACCACTAAGGTGATACTCCAGTATTTCCATTCCTAAGGGATATGTCAATTAAAATTTCATCCTCATGTGAGCATATTTTCAGTACAGAAAAGAGCCATTCCTGCAACTGAATGTTGAGAGAACATTGTGGCTTTTGGGTGTGTTTAATGTTACTGTAACTTTTTGCATGGAGATTGCAACACAGCATGTCCAGAGAATGTTTACATGCAAATTATTGCAATCTGTTGGACTTAGAGAATGGTTAAATCATTGGCACGAGGGACATGAGAACATCGTACCAACAGTTTGCACAGACAATTGACTGCAGAATGACGGCTGACAAGATCGACTGAGGAAAAGTGTGGCAAGAAAAGTGTGCACAGATCCTTACAGCAGGGCTACAACATGAGAAGATACGAGTGTTCAAGGGCCCTGACAGATAGCCAGATAACAGCTGAAATTCTGACTGAGGTTACAGGCAGAATCACCACAACCTGTCAGGAACAATTATTGGAAGCTGGATTGAGATCTAGTTGCCACATGTTTTGTAACTGCTGACACAACGCCAAACAAAATAGACCTATGTGGTGCAGAGTTAGTCAGTTGGGATATAGACTAGCATTCTGTGGTAAAAATGAAATAAGCATTTGGCATCATTGGCCGGGTCCGGCAGTGAGTCTCATTTCTGCTTGTGGCAGTCAGAGTGACCCCATTACGTCTGACAGGTCAGGTCCTCTACAAAGCAAGCAGCAATTATCAAGACCCATATATCCCAACTCCTGGAAACGTGGGATGAGTTATTGGATATGACAACCTAAATGTTGAAGGGTGGCTGAGTGTTTGCCAGTATGCGGCAACATGGATAAACCCTGTTGTCATACCCTTTATGACCAGAATACTGCACAGTTGCTGGTGGGCTGGGATGTAGTCAGAATTGGAAAGTGGTGCGAGCTTCAAATTAACATAAGATAATCATGTTTAGAAAAAAGAAATGTATTGGTTTATTTCAACATATGTATTACATGGTGAGGATTGCCAAAGGGACAAGAGATGATAACTTAAGTAGCCTCAGGCCCATCTTGGAGGAGAAGGAAAGTGCAGAGGTAAAGAGAACTAAGTCATTTAACATCTGCTCTGGCAATGACCCAGAACAGAAGAGAGTAATTTTGCATCTGAAGGTCCGAGAGCCCTCAGTCTTGTGAGATGATCCTCTGGTGTGATTTGTCAGGATGGTTTTGCAGGCAATGATTCGGACTATTCCAGCATGGTGGTAGGCTGTTGTCTCTTCAGCAGAAACGAGACAGACCTCCGAAAAAGACAGCCTCTTTTTAAAATTTAAATAATTAAAAAAAGTTCACATTTGGGGCCCAGAGCACATTTCACATCTCCTGTCTTGCCCCTCACAGTGAAGGACATCAATTTTTAATGGAATTAAAGTTTAATCACTCAATACCTGTTACATGATGGACATATTCACAAATTTTGGTAAATATTGAACTGGTGCTTCATGGTGTAAAATTTTCCATTGCCATCATTGTACACTCCTGGAAATGGAAAAATGAACACATTGACACCGGTGTGTCAGACCCACCATACTTGCTCCGGACACTGCGAGAGAGCTGTACAAGCAATGATCACACGCACGGCACAGCGGACACACCAGGAACCGCGGTGTTGGCCGTCGAATGGCACTAGCTGCGCAGCATTTGTGCACCGCCGCCGTCAGTGTCAGCCAGTTTCCCGTGGCATACGGAGCTCCATCGCAGTCTTTAACACTGGTAGCATGCCGCGACAGCGTGGACGTGAACCGTATGTGCAGTTGACGGACTTTGAGCGAGGGCGTATAGTGGGCATGCGGGAGGCCGGGTGGACGTACCGCCGAATTGCTCAACACGTGGGGCGTGAGGTCTCCACAGTACATCGATGTTGTCGCCAGTGGTCGGCGGAAGGTGCACGTGCCCGTCGACCTGGGACCGGACCGCAGCGACGCATGGATACACGCCAAGACCGTAGGATCCTACGCAGTGCCGTAGGGGACCGCACCGCCACTTCCCAGCAAATTAGGGACACTGTTGCTCCTGGGGTATCGGCGAGGACCATTCGCAACCGTCTCCATAAAGCTGGGCTACGGTCCCGCACACCGTTAGACCGTCTTCCGCTCACGCCCCAGCATCGTGCAGCCCGCCTCCAGTGGTGTCGCGACAGGCGTGAATGGAGGGACAAATGGAGACGTGTCGTCTTCAGCGATGAGAGTCGCTTCTGCCTTGGTGCCAATGATGGTCGTATGCGTGTTTGGCGCCGTGCAGGTGAGCGCCACAATCAGGACTGCATACGACAGAGGCACACAGGGCCAACACCCAGCATCATGGTGTGGGGAGCGATCTCCTACACTGGCCGTACACCACTGGTGATTGTCGAGGGGACACTGAATAGTGCACGGTACATCCAAACCGTCATCAAACCCATCGTTCTACCATTCCTAGACCGGCAAGGGAACTTGCTGTTCCAACAGGACAATGCACGTCCGCATGTATCCCGTGCCACCCAACGTGCTCTAGAAGGTGTAAGTCAACTACCCTGGCCAGCAAGATCTCCGGATCTGTCCCCCATTGAGCATGTTTGGGACTGGATGAAGCGTCGTCTCACGCGGTCTGCACGTCCAGCACGAACGCTGGTCCAACTGAGGCGCCAGGTGGAAATGGCATGGCAAGCCGTTCCACAGGACTACATCCAGCATCTCTACGATCGTCTCCATGGGAGAATAGCAGCCTGCATTGCTGCGAAAGGTGGATATACACTGTACTAGTGCCGACATTGTGCATGCTCTGTTGCCTGTGTCTATGTGCCTGTGGTTCTGTCAGTGTGATCATGTGATGTATCTGACCCCAGGAATGTGTCAATAAAGTTTCCCCTTCCTGGGACAATGAATTCACGGTGTTCTTATTTCAATTTCCGGGAGTGTAGTTTATTGGCTTTATGCGCTCACCTATGGTACAATTAAAATTTGCAGTATTGACAATTAGCATCCTGTTCTATCAGAAGCATTGGTCACTATTGCCAGAATATTTCAGTGCTATATGTATACTAGGGTGCAGTTTTTTTTCAGGCTGGCACAAAATTTGCTGGAATATTGGCTATTGCCAGAGGTCTCACTGCACCACACAAACACCATTCCATGCTCAGATTTATGAAGGGTAGTATACAAATTCCTTCACTGCAGTACTGTAGTGTGAAACTAGAGTAGGAAAGCAAACAGATCTCAAATTCATTAGTGGGCTGCATCATTTTATTTAGGCTCCTGCAGTGGCTTGCTTTGGTGCAGTGATGTAGCAGTTTGTGTGCTCCAGGACTGTAGACATGTATCTGCAAACAAACCAAAAAAAGTTAATTACATGGCTTTATTTTGTTGAGGTGATGGTTAAATTTTGATGTTTATCCCTCATAAAACATGCTTGAGTTGGTAGCTATAGGGAAGAATGTAAAGATGAATCAATGGAGAATCCAGAATGGAATGTGACAATATTATGAGAAGGGAAGTTGCTAGTCACCATATAGCGGAGATGCTGAGTCGCAGATAGGCACAACAAAAACCTGTGAAACCAGTCAGGTGGTCTACAAGCTAAGCTGCAACCACTGTGCTGCATTGTATGTAGGCATGACAACCAACAAGCTGTCTGTCTGCATGAATGGCCAAGAAACAAGTGGACCACCCTGTTGCTGAACATTCTGCCAAATATTTCAATCACTGCTTCACAGCCTGTGCCAATAGGAATCTTCCCACCAACACCAGCTTTTCTGAACTGCGCACCTGGGAACTTTGCCTGCAATACACCCTATGTTCCTGTAACCGTCCTGGCCTCAACCTTCGGTAGTCACTTTCCTCACCCATCCAGTCCCTTCCCTGTTCCCATTCCAGTACTACACAGCCGTCATTCCACCACCACACCCAGTCCTTTTCCGCTACCTCCCCCAACCCCCTGCCTTCCACCATCCTCCATCTAACCTGCAGCACTTCACTGTCCGCCACTCCCACCATACATCCCTCCCCCTCCCCACCCTAGCCTCCTTACCCCCACCCAGTCGCCACTCCCATTATGCACTGGTGCTGCATCTTGCAGTGTGGTTTCAGTTGCCTGAGATCGCAGTCGTGTGTGTGAGTAGCAACTTTCCTTCTCATAATATTGAAGAATACATACTTCAATCGAATCTGTACCAAAGTTCAACTTGGCCTTTTTCACAAAGCTTTGACAGGGATGAAAGTAATGTAAACTGGCAGGGGAAAAGAAATCCCAAGTTCCGAATTTGTAATAAAACACCATTGGCCAACTACATCTTAAATAAATAAATTTCTCAAGTTACCTTGTACATTCCCTTTATCATATTTCAATGACACTCTGACCAGATTGCCATGCAGATTGTATAAAAATAAATGAAAACTTTTTAACATTAATCATCCTCTACAATGCAACAAATGAATGAGATTTCATCTTCTTAACAACATTAATAGCTACAAAAGAAAGTGACACGTGGGGGAAGGGGCATGGAGGGAAACAGAAAAGTGCAGATTCTATCATACAGTTTGGAGTAGGGCCTGGGTGCTTTTGACTTTCTTAAATACTTCTTTCCTTCACCTCTTGTTAGAGATAGAGCAAGGTGGCACAGTCAGTAAGGCACTGGACTTCGATTCAAGAGTAGTGATGTGCAAACCCCCATCCAGATACTGATTTTCCATTGTTTATCTATATTAAGAAAAATGCCTGGAGGATTCCTTTGGAAAAAAAGGCTGGTTCCCATTCACATCTTTACCCAACTAGTGATGTATGTTAAATCTTGTCTTTTTTTCATGTTGACACTTGAAAAGAAAACATTGGTTGGGATACTGACTGTCATTAATTTCTCAGTTGTCATACTTAAGAATCTGCTGCATCAATGAAAATGAATACAATCTCTCTGTTGGACATTCTGCAATAAAAATTTGATTGTAGTAGCAAGGAAAGTAAACTTCATTGTGTGATTAACTGAAAACTGTAAGAGAAGGAAACCTTTTCTTACAAGGGAACCTCCCCATCGCACCCCCCTCATATTTAGTTATAAGTTGGCACAGTGGATAGGCCTTGAAAAACTGAACACAGATCAATCGAGAAAACAGGAAGAAGTTGTGTGGAACTATGAAAAAAAATAAGCAGAATATACAAACTGAGTAGTCCATGCGCATGATAAGCAACTTCATGGACAGCATAGGCTCAGGAGCGCCGTGGTTAGCGTGAGCAGCTGCGGAACGAGAGGTCCTAGGTTCAAGTCTTCCGTCAAGTGAAAAATTTACTTCTTTTTTTTCGCAAAGGTACGATCTGTCCGTTCGTTCATTGACGTCTTTGTTCATTGTAATAAGTTTAGTGTCTGTGTTTTGCGACCGCACCGCAAAACTGTGCGATTAGTAGACGAAAGGACGTGCCTCTCTAACGGGAACCGATAACATTTGATAGCAAGGTCATAAGTCAACCGATTCCTCCTCAGGAAAACACGTCTGATATATTCTATACGACACTGGTGATGGCATGTGCATCACATAATTGTCTGAAAATTAAAATTTTCACTCGAGGGAAGATTTGAACCAAGGACGTTTCGTTCTGCAGCTGCTCACGCTAACCACGAGACCACGGCGCTCCTGAACTCAGGTTGTCCTTCATGTTGCCTATCTTGCACATGGACTTCTCAGTTTGTATATTTTGCTTATTTTTTTCATAGTTCCACACAACTTCTTCCTGTTTTCTCGATTGGTCTATGTTCAGTTTTTCAAGGTCTATCCACTGTGCCAACTTATAACTAAATCTGAGGGGGGTGCTATGGGGAGGTTCCCTTGTTAGGACAGATCATCCCAAACTTCTTAATGATGGTAATCTTGTATTTATTTATTGCAGACTTATGTGGCTTTTTAATGAATATTAATCAGATAATAATTTTTTTAGTGTGTAAATCAAATAACTACATAAAGGTGCAAAACTATGAAGCTATTCATTATAAATGCGGAAGTAAAGGCCAGAGAATTTTCTTTTTAGTGGAGGTTAACTGTTAGTCTTTTATTAATTTTTTACAAGTATTCCTATATTCGTAACAAATATTTAAATGTGCAGTGGTAAAACATAAGCTTTGATTTAAAGCCAAGATCAAATAGTCACCACAGAAAATCGTATTATGGAACCTGCCTCTGTAGCCAACATTTATAATTGTTAATGGGCTCTACTCAGAAGTAGGCTGTGCGAATTGTGGTGGTGAAAATGTTTCTAGTGATTGTATTTATGCAGCAATAGAAAGAGACGTGGTTACGAAAAATTTCTGATCATAATAGTGCCAATGCTGTCTGTAAAATTCTAAAACTCTCTGCAGTCTCCAGTGAAATAAGGGTCTGTGATATTGTCAGTAGTGATCCATCTGTCAGTTGAGGATGTTAAACTTGATGGTCCCTTTACTGCTGTACAAGAAGAGTAGGCTGTCAACACCAGATTTCTCTCTCTTCCCTCCGTATCATCATCGTTGTAAACAAAACCGCATTACACTCCAGAAATTTTAACCAGTTATCTAAAAGAAACCTTTACTCTTAGACATGTTGAAATTAGCATCACAAATGGCATAGATCGACAACATTGAGTGTATATTTCATTGTTGAAACACAGTTAATTTTGTTATTTGTATCTAGTACGCCACCACACCTCAATGACTGACCTTACTTTTAATTTTCTTTAACTTTGAATTGTTCTTTCAATCTTTCTTTTTGTCGTCTCTTGTACTGATATTTCATAAATTCATATTTTCCATCTTTCTTACCCTTAAGCATATTTCCCACCACTTGATATATGACCAGTAGTGATACCCTTGTTAAGGTGTTTGTTTTTATAGTAGCCTCTTTTTTTGTTTTTATAGTAGCCTCTCTGACAGTTTTATAATGGATCTGTTTATTTCCCTATTATAAAAAGTGGTCACTATTCTCCTTCTGCCGGTACGTTTCATTATGAACTGAAAATTCTGCATACCTTTACTTCTTTCCCAACAATGTACACATAGCCTTCTGTAAACTTTAACTCTTTGTCAAAGTTCCTTAGTTCCTGACCATTTTTGCCATCCTAAATTAATAATTGTACATATGATTGTTGATTGCTGTCATTTATGCTGTATGTATTTCAGAATTCATTCAGACCATAGGATAGACATTACCACATTTCATTTTTACATTCACAAAAGTTTTCAAATGAGATCTTGTAGCCATTCCTAAGTTTAGCCAGTTCTTAGTTTCAGTATTTGAAATGGTCAGCTTATTGTGCACCTAAGCGCTTTTATAAGAGCAGAAGAAACATCCTTTGAAGAGAAAACACCCTTATCTTCTTCCAAGTTGCTTCCATTTCAACAGTCATCAGTTATACACAAAAATAGATGTAACACCACATCATTTGCAAAAATTCAGTCTAGTCATACCTTCATCTCTTGAATAGTTTGTCTTGTGCCACAAACACTTATAGAAGAGACAAAACATACTGGAAGTTCAGTTGATAAGTCACAGAAATTATTCAAAGTCCTACATTACTACATTATTCAGTCGTGAACTGTACAGAATTCCACCTCAAAACAGTGTGTGTCTAATTGTCTGGATTTATAACCTCATTGAACGTTAACAGATCTGGCCAATCAGCTTGAGTCTATATGATGCAGAGCTCTTTCGCCACTCCATATTGAGCAAAAGGTTTCTATGGAATTGTGTACTGTCTCTTGAGTTGGATATCTGCTGTATACAAAACTCCAACTTGGCACTGTATTGGGCTACAAAGCTTCATCTCGCATTAAAAAGTATTTGTGGTACCATTAAAATTTTTAGTGATTAATGTAAAACATTTAGTTTTAGTTGGTAACTGCAAAATTTTGTATCTGTGACTAATAACATGAAGGCCCAAAAAAGATTAAGAAATTACTAATTTTGGCAAAAAGCTTATCCAAATATCGTGTTACTGTGTAGTCTTCTTTCATACATTTGCAGTTTCTTGCTGAGATTTAAGTTTTGTGGTGTGGCGATGCCCCACAATAAGAATTCATATGAATTAAAAGTTAATGTTAGACCAAGGAAAATCATGTTTCTGATTTCATTGCCACAACACTATATTCAGGCTTTTAACTACAGCAGAACTCTGCTGTTGTCTCGCCATCAAGACAAAAAAAGTAATATGAAATGTTGGCAGCCATTGAAAGAGTGAGCCTATCAATTTGAAGCCACTAACTTCAATTCTTAGTAAAATATTTTGTCCATAACCCTCAGGTTATTGAGAGCTGTGACTGATAATACACAAATAACATCAGATTCTCTGCTTCAGTGTTAGTTGCACATTCTACGTAATCAGATATGGCATCATTCCACGAATATATAGTTGTACTATGGTTGTAGTTAACTTCTTCTTACACTTGGAATAATGGCACAGGTGAATATTTTCGACTTATTTTTAAGAGATGCAGTGGATTCTGTGCTATTGTAGTATATCATTAGGCACCTGAATTTCACTGTAGTCACGCTGTTGCATTGTATATTGGCATTATGGGAAATACTTGTTAACAATTTCTGCATTATAATGTGTTACAGGGTCAAGGGAGTGGTTTGTATGGCTCCATTAAGGCACAGGATATTGCTGCTATGCCGGCAGGTGCTGCAGCAGCAGCTCATGTTCCATCCGGTGCACCTGGTGCGGCTTACACAGATATCGCAGTCTCCAATATGAGATCTGTCATAGCAAAGAGATTACTGTTGTCTAAACAGGTGAGTCTGCCTGCCCCCCCCCCCCTCTCTCTCTCTCTCTCTCTCTCTCTCTCTCTCTCTCTCTCTCTCTCTCTCTCTCTCTCTCTCTCTGTCTGTGTGTGTGTGTGTGTGTGTGTGTGTGTGTGTGTGTGTGTGTGTGTGTGTGTGTGTGTGTGTGTGTTTTCGTATATTACCAATCTTTCGTAAGAGCTTATTCCTATTTTACTCAGAATTTTGAACATCTTGTACCATTTTACATTGTCAAATGCTTTCTCTAGTTTTGTGCCAATATGGTCCCCATTGAAATAATCACAGTGCCTGCTCTGTTGTGGAAAAATGCTTAATATGTTTTCACTCTCTCAGCACAATGCTGTAACTGTTGCAGAAGGTATTATGATTTTCTGAAGCATCTAGTGGATATTATTGAGGACATTATCAAAACACTTTTGTTGACAGTTCACAGCTTTCATGCGATATCTTTTGGATAACTTTGTATTATCCACTAAATAACATTATCAGTATTCAAAACTGGGCTGGGAACCAGTGTAATCTTTACAAGTATCCTTCTGTAAAAACATTAAGCCTGCAATGATTTTTTTTCCAATTATTTCTAACAAATCATTTTTTTTCATTAGTGAAAAACATCCTGTAATGAATGACATTCATATAGACATATAAAGGCGGCTTTTAAAATTCGATATCCCATAGTGCTTAGAGCCATGTTATCTGAAACATCTTGAAACTTGAAGTCATTTGTTAGTTTCTGTGTAGAGATGAAATCTAACCATGCATTTCACAATTGTTTCCTGTGAACATAAATATTAGAGGAGCTGACTGGAGCACAGTAGATGTATTTATCTCGTATCACTGGTGAGCACTGTAATATCGCATTCTTGTTCACTTTCTGAGCTGCAAAATTTAGTGTCAAAACATAGGATCACTTTATTAATCCCTTTTTGAAAACATTGCTTAAACAAAACTACAGGAGAAAGTCTGAAAGCACACATTTAGTGGTCAAATCTCCAAAGCTGCACACAGTAAAGATGATACCTAGTAGCAACCACCTCAACAAAACATGACAGCCAGGCTAAAAATGTAGTGCCAGATGCTCTCTAGTGGCCTAACAAGTGACTATCAGTGCTGAAACAGATATAAGCAAGGTCTTTCCTTAAGGTGCCCAAGTACACAGGGGATTTTAAGTTTCTGTCAGAATAAAAAAACTAAATAACTCGGCATTTCATGTTATGGGGCTAAATAATGAAGAAAATGTTGGATAATAATGCAGCCAGCCACAAATGCTTTTGTTTTAGAGGCATAACTGGTTTCAGGCATATATGCCCATCTTCAGCTGACATTTATGTTAACCGTTTGGAAAACAAATTTTTCAGTGTCATTACCCATTTAAAATATAGAATAAAAAAGTTGAATCAGAACATGCTTTTGAAATTCATAGAAAACCCACCACCACAGATGTCATAAATAATTCTTCATGCCATCGTACAGAGCACAAAATGGCTTATTTCAGATCCATTTTAAACTGTACAAAAACCCTTCCCTTAGTGCATCTGCCAGAGAGAACTGAAATTAATATTATTAAAACCATAGCTAATAATAACGGATATGTCACAAGTAAATGACCATCTTCATAGTAAAATTATAGGTATAAAAATCAGCTTTTGTAAATAAACAATCTCCAGCAGCAAAGAAAATACTTGCATGCATTCCTTTCCTAGGCACAATCTCATATCAGGTTGCAAATCTTTTCCTAAGGACACAAACAGGGACACTGTTTCCAAGAATGAAGATACTTACAGATACTACATACCACCAACAAAGGCAAGAAAATGGATCTCCTAGAAGTAATAAGTTCCAGATGAGCAACTGGAACCAGGTAGTAAATGTACATAATTTCCTTGAGCTGTTCACACAAATTAGGCATAATATGGACCCCCAACTGTAAGAAATGTGAACAAGAATATCCTCACCACAATAGAAAAACACCTATACCACATAGGCTCATAACTACTATAAAAGTAGAGACCTAAATCAGTACTTTGAATAGTCACTCAGAATATCCTAATAACAAATGTTTTCAATTTTTAACATCTCATAAAACTTGTTCTATTTATAACTTTCATATATTTATATTTGAAATAACCAGTTTGTGATGTCAGTATGAAATTAATTAAATCTGCATGGTATTCAATGTACTGTATCAATGAAGATAATCAGTTTTTGCAAATGTAATTGGATGGATAAGAAATCTACTCCCTCGAGTGGGTGCAGGAGCAAACACACATAAGTTATGTTAATGTCAAGCTTTCAGAGCCTGTGGCTTCTTCTGGCAGAAGGGTCAAGAAAAAGGAAGGGTGATGAAAGAATAGGGCTAACGAGGTTTATCACATAGGGAAAGTAATGGAAAAGTTGCCCACAACCCCGGGTCAGGGAGACTTACCATCTGGTGATAGATTCTTGGCGACTTATCCGTAACTTTCCCCGTTTCCGAAACCTTGCGGGTCCTTTGCCTTCATCCCTCTCCTTTCCCTCCAATGGTTCTGCCATAAGGAGGCGGCACTGGCTCCAAAAGCTTGCATATTTCCATAACTTTTGTGTGTGCTCTCCTGCTGCCGCTAGTTTAGTAGATTTTTTTTTTTTTTTTTTTTTTTTTTAAATCTACACATTGATATTATAGTATACAATCTTGATCATTGTCTGCTGCCAGGTGTTAAAAAAGTCATGTAAACTAAATAAGTTGATTCTTAGAGTAAAAGCTTTTTCTTTTTTGTAAGGCTTTGCACTTTCCCCATATTTTCTTTACTTAGATTATACCTTTGCTTAATAAAAAATCAATGATAGTTTTGCTTAGTGGATGCTCTTTGCTTTGTGAATAAAAACATTAATTGTAAAGCACTTGTATGAAGCCCAGCCTGAGATGATGAGGATTTTGAAGAGTGTTTTACTTGCAGCAGCAGTTTACTAAATTGTGTGTGCTGCTTTCGTTGCAACATCATGTAAGTTGTCGTGGAAGGGTATCGGGACCATGGCAAGACGAAGTGCCTTCCACTGGAACATATATATACCGGGTGATCAAAAAGTCAGTATAAATTTGAAAACTCAATAAACCACAGAATAATGTAGATAGAGAGGTAAAAATTGACACACATGCTTGGAATGACATGGGGTTTTATTAGAACCAAAAAAATCTAAGTTCACAAAATGCTCGACAGATGGTGCTGGACAGCAAAACGTCAGTGAATGCGCATGACAATCTTGTATAAAAGGAGCTGTAATGAAAGAGAGAATCGGATGCATCGGCAGTCGCAGCATGTTGACATTACCTGGAAACGCGCTTTTAGTGAAGCTGTATTATCAGAATGGGGAATGTGCTAGTTCAGCGTTACGATCCTATCGCCATAGGAAGGGAATTTGAATGGGTAAAGGTACGTTGACAAATGCAGCTGTGGTGATAATGATTTCGAAGTTCGAAGCCACGGGTTGTTTAGATGATAGACCCTGTAGTGGCCGACCGAGCACGAGGCATAATGCTGCTGAGACCATTAAGAAATGGAAACTGTAGCGGGTTCGTCTATGCACGGGGAAGTCAGCGCTCGTGCAGTCGCATGTCGCACCGGCATTCCATACACTACTGTTTGGTTGGCACTTAGGCGTACCCTCCAATGCTATCCATACAGAATCCATTGGCATCATGAAATGTTACTTGGCGATTTAGTGCAGTGGAGGGCATTTGCGGTGTGGGTGTTTCAAAAGATGGCAGAAGATGACGATTGGTTGAGTAACGTGTTGTGGACCGCCGAAGCTCATTTCACGCTCCAAGGGTCTGTCAACGCCCACAACTGCAGAATTTGGGCTACCAAAAATCCTAAAACTGTCATAGAAACTCCATTGCATGACGAGAAAGTCAGGGTATGGGTTGGATTTACCACATCTGCCATTATCGGGCCTTTTTTCTTCGAGAAAATGCATGATTCTGGTTTTGTAACTCCTACCGTGACGGGTGAGAGGCACCCCGATATGTTACAGAATCACATCATCACCAGCGTGGATGATAAACACCTGATGAAATGTACGATGTTTATGCAGGATGGCGCTCTACCCCATATTGCTAGACGCGTGAAAGATCTCTTGCACGCATCGTTTGGTGATGGTGTGCTCAGCCGCCACTTCAGTCATGCTTGGCCTCCCAGGTCCCCAGACCGCAGTCTGTGCAATTATTGGCTTTGGGGTTATCTGAAGTCGCAAGTGTATTGTCATCAACTGACATCTCTAGGGATGCTGAAAGACAACTTCCTACGCCAATGCCTTACCATAACTCCGGACATGCTTTACAGTGCTGTTCACAACATTATTCCTCGACTACAGCTATTGTTGAGGAATGATTGTGGAAATATTGAGCATTTCCTGTAAGGAACATCATCTTTGCTTTGTCATACTTTGTTATGCGAATTATTGCTATTCCGATCAGATGAAGCGCCATCTGTCAGACACTTTTTGAACTTTTGTATTTTTTTGGTTCTAATAAAACCCCATGTCATTCCAAGCATGTGTGTCAATTTGTACCTCTCTATCTACATTATTCCGTGATTTATTCAGTTTCCAAATTTGTACTGACTTTTTGACCACCCGGTGTGTGTGTGTGTGTGTGTGTGTGTGTGTGTGTGTGTGTGTGTGTGTGTGTAAAAAAACAAAGATGATGTGACTTACTAAATGAAAGTGCTGGCAGGTCGACAGGCACACAAACATACACACAAAATTCAAGCTTTCGCAACAAACTGTTGCCTCATCAGGAAAGAGGGAAGGAGAGGGAAAGACGAAAGGATGTGGGTTTTAAGGGAGAGGGTAAGGAGTCATTCCAGTCCCGGGAGCGGAAAGACTTACCTTAGGGGGAAAAAAGGACGGGTATACACTCGCGCACACACACACACATATCCATCCACACATATACAGACACAAGCAGACATATTTAAAGACAAAGAGTTTGGGCAGAGATGTCAGTTGAGGCAGAAGTGCAGAGGCAAAGATGTTGTTGAATGACAGGTGAGGTATGAGTGGCGGCAACTTGAAATTAGCGGAGATTGAGGCCTGGTGGATAACGGGAAGAGAGGATATATTGAAGAGCAAGTTCCCATCTCCAGAGTTCGGATAGGTTGGTGTTAGTGGGAAGTATTCATTTCAATGAGATGAGATCCATTCTTCATGAAATCCTCCCCACTCCACCAAGAGTGTCTTTCCGCCGTCCACCTAACCTTTGTAACCTCTTAGTTCATCCCTATGAAATCCCCAAACCACCTTCCCTACCCTCTGGCTCCTACCCTTGTAACCGCCCCCGGTGTAAAACCTGTCCCATGCACCCTCCAACCACCACCTACTCCAGTTCTGTAACCCGGAAGGTGTACACGATCAAAGGCAGAGCCACGTGTGAAAGCACCCACGTGATTTACCAACTGACCTGCCTACACTGTGACGCTTTCTATGTGGGAATGACCAGCAACAAACTGTCCCTTCACATGAATGGACACAGGCAGACAGTGTTTGTTGGTAATGAGGATCACCCTGTGGCTAAACATGCCTTGGTGCACGGCCAGCACATCTTGGCACAGTGTTACACCGTCCGGGTTATCTGGATACTTCCCACTACCACCACCCTATCCGAACTCCGGAGATGGGAACTTGCTCTTCAATATATCCTGTCTTCCCGTTATCCACCAGGCCTCAATCTCCGCTAATTTCAAGTTGCTGCCACTCATACCACACCTGTCATTCAACAACATCTTTGCCTCTACACTTCCGCCTCGACTGACATCTCTGCCCAAACTCTTTGCCTTTAAATATGTCTGCTTGTGTCTGTATATGTGTGGATGGATATATGTGTGTGTGTGCGCGCGCGAGTGTATACCTGTCCTTTTTCCCCCTAAGGTAAGTCTTTCCGCTCCCGGGATTGGAATGACTGCTTACCCTCTCCCTTAAAACCCACATCCTTTCATGTTTCCCTCTCCTTCCCTCTTTCCTGACGAAGCAACCGTGGGTTGCGAAAGCTCAAATTTTGTATGTATGTTTGTGTTTGTGTGTCTATCGACCTGCCAGCGCTTTTGTTTGGTAAGTCTCATCATCTTTGTTTTTAGATATATTTTTCCCGCGTGGAATGTTTCCCTCTATTATATTCATATATACTCTCTCTCTCTCTCTCTCTCTCACTCACACAATTTGAAGTAATCAAATATTTTTAATCAGTAGATTTCCTGCAATAGTTTGAGAACAACTGGATAACGAAAAAGTGTGAATCCAAAACATGTGCTTTTTATTTTTATGCTTCAAGTAAAACCCTATCTAAAAAACTATTTCAGACATTTTTCTCCGTTTAAATGCAGTATGTTCTTTCAGCAGTGCAGGAGATGAACTTTCAGCTTTCCATGAATCAAACCTAGATGGGGGCACCATTCTTTGCATGGTACAATGAAACAGTCTGCCATAAAGAGTCCATGACAAAGAATTGTGGCAATGAGTCACAGTGCATACTAAGTGTCACAATAAATATGCCATAACATGATATAAACATCGTACATCGTATGTGTTTTTATGTGTAGCATCTCAGCCAGCCTCTGATACATATTGAATATTTCTCTCTCTCTCTCTCTCTCTCTCTCTCTCTCTCTCTCTCTCTCTCTCTCACACACACTCACACACACACACACACACACACACACACACACACACACACACACAAAAAAGATTTGCATACAATATTTACATTGGTTATAAACACATTACTTAAATCACAATGTGCTCACCACTTAGAACACCAGATCTGTGTGGAACCCAGAACATTCATGCCTCAGGCAGCTTTCCTGCCATGCACTGCTTACATTGCATAAATTATATGAAAATGAAAATATTCACTTACTTAACATTGTTGTCTGAATAGTTTTATTTGTGGCACATGAACAGAATATGCTGTGCCAGTCAAGTCATGTGGCCATAGATTTTTAATGTTACCCATGCGAAGCCGGGCCAGTTTGCAAGTATATAAATAAATGCAGGTGTAGCAGTGTGTTTGTACCATTATTTGGCACTAGATATTAAAGTATTATTGTGCAGTGCTGGAGCTAACAACATACTGCTGCTGAATACATTAATGTTGCTGGAAACATAAGCCAGTAACAGATGGACATGAATGCCTGAAACCAGTTACAGCTCTAAAATAAAAGCTTTTTTTAAATGAGTTTGTGGCTTGATCCCTTATTCACCCATGTTTACTAATAGCTGTGGAGTTCACGGGATCCAGCATTGATAAAATAACAATGAAGAAAATGTTCACTAGTTCTGAATGGACAGGTAAAATATTTTTAGATTCCCACTACAATCATTTGCTGAATCTGGTATGAGACTTCAGATATTTACATTGGTGAGGGCAAAGATAATTGAACCAAGCGAAATTTCAAGAATTTTTTGCCTTTAGAATTATTAATCTTTTCATAATAAAATGTAAGCAGATATAAATATTTAACTGTTTACAGAGGCTATTCCAAGACATTAAAAAACCAAGTAACCATAAACTTTAACATCGTGATCACTCTTCCTAAGGAAGCAAATCTGGTAAGTGTACTTTCAATTAGGTACCACCTGTCAGCTTTGAACAATGATCTTATATTGAGCCCAAGATGTTACACAAACATGGTTTCAAAATGGCAACTGAAAACACTAAAATATAGATCTGAACATTGAATTGTACAAATTTTTGATGATAAATATTGGACAGCCATGGCAGACTGGATTTCGGGTGGGGAGATACTAAAATCTAAAATAATATCCTCAAAATCACAGTAATAGTCAAATACACAAAACAAAAATAGCAAAGAAACAAAATGCATCATTAATTTTTTTCAAAAAAAAGAAGGCACAAACAACTTTTAACTACTATCAAAACATCATTTGAAATATACAGTGTGTTATGGAAATATTTGTTCAAATTAACAGAGGAGGTAGAGAACATCAGAATTGCAATAATAAACATATGGTCTCTGAAGTCAATTTGTAATGTTAGGGAATGTTTAGTCAGTGGTGCTGATGTAAGCTGATGTCAGTGGTACTGACTGGGAATGTGTACAGACATTCAAAACTGCTCTGTGTACAGATAGTTGGCTCATAGATCTGCTTGGAAACACACCATTTCATTCACAATCACCAACACTTGTAACAACACTGACTTCCTTGTAGACACACAGATTGTCACCATCAATACTGCCTTGTGACAAAAACAGTGAGCATAGAATGGCTTACGTGTGCTGAAATGGCTGACATGCATCTGGTATATAGGTCTTTGAATGTAAATGGACAAGCTGGAGTGGGAGACTATTGACAGCACTTTCCCAACAGACAGATTCCACAACACCAAATGTCTGGACATCTGCATCACCTGCCATGCGAAACAGGCATTTTCCATGATACAGGCCGGAATCAAATAGTGTGAACTCCTAAAATGGAAGAAGAGATTCTGGGACATGTTGAAGACACTCCATCTACAAGTACATGACACATTGTACACGTCCTTAGCGTCAGACATAGCATTGTATGGAATGTCTTAACATGACCAACAGCTTCATCCTTTCCATCTTCAGTGTGTGGCAGCTTTAGCACCTGAAGTTTTTCCCCAATGTGTGTGTTCCGCACAATGGGTTTTACAACAGACTGCCCTGCACCCCTTATTTCCCCATCAAGATCCCATATACTGACGAAGCATTGTTTACTTGTGAATGCTTTTTCAATATCTGCGATTCGCATGTTTGGGCACATGTGAATCCATGACATACTTAACTTCATGCTTATCAAGAGCAATTCAGTGTTAATGTGTGGGCCAACGTTCTTGGTGATCATTCCACCTCAGTTGTACCTTTGTGGAACATGTGTTGCTAGAACTGATAGAGGATGTACCTCTGAATGTTTGACAAAGTGTGTACTTCCAGCACAATGGGGCACCAGCCCATTTTAGCATTTCTGTAAGGAATCGTATGACTGAGCGAGGTGGCACAGTGGTTAGCACAGCAGACTTGCATTCGGGAGGACAGTGGTTCAAACCCGCATCCAGCCATCCTGATTTGAGTCTTCTTTGATTTCCCCAAATCGCTTAAAGCAAATGCCATGATGGTTCCTTTGAAAGGGTATGGTCAATTTCCTTTATCATCATTTCCCAATCCAAGCTTGTGCTCCTTTGCTCGTTCTCTAATTACATTTTTGTCAATGGGATGTTAAACACTAATCTCCTCCTACTCCTCGAAATCATCCAAGAGTCACCTTCGGTAATTGATGGATCGACCAAGGTGGTCCTGTGGCCTGGCTGTCAAGGTCACGTTACCTGATGTGTCTGGATTTCTTCCTCTGGGGGCATATGCATATGAAATCATTGTGAAAACAGAACAAGACCTCATTGCTATAATTCCCGTCACTGCTGATACCATTGCAGAGCCCGCATCTCGTGGTCGTGCGGTAGCGTTCTCGCTTCCCACGCCCGGGTTCCCGGGTTCGATTCCCGGCGGGGTCAGGGATTTTCTCTGCCTCGTGATGGCTGGGTGTTGTGTGCTGTCCTTAGGTTAGTTAGGTTTAAGTAGTTCTAAGTTCTAGGGGACTTATGACCACAGCAGTTGAGTCCCATAGTGCTCAGAGCCACCATTGCAGACGTGCCAGTAATCTTCGAATAGATGTGACCCTCAATTGTCCAATAATATATTGCATGCCAAAGGTCGCGCATTCGAGCACTTTCCATGAATGCCACTGCTGTAATAAGCTTGCTAAATGACGTTCTGTGTAGATCATCCCTGTCCTCAGGGCCATATATACCGTAACTAAATATATTTGTTTCCCTGTTCTCTACCTCCTGTATTAATTTAAGCAAATAGTTTTGGGACACACTGTATAACTCAAGTAAAAAGACCAATACCAATACAGAAAGCCAGAAATCGATACTAATAGAAAAATCCAGAATGCGGTATCAAAAGCAACAAGTGAGTTGTATAGCACAAATTAAGGTGCTGATACTAGTACTAGGAAGCCAGAAGCCAAAATGAATAAAGCAAGCCACACACTTTATAAAGGCTGATACCAATGCAGAGAACCAAAATCTTTGAATCAGAATTCCAGAAATAGAAAGAAGTCTGTGTTGCAAGTGTTTTATTAACAATTATGTGGTTCGCGCAGTTAGCGCATTTTTCAGATTATCTGTAAGTAGTAACAACTATTTTGTTACATAAGTTAATACAAAAACCTTTCTAGCACTGATTGATTGGATAGCTAAGCTGAAGCCGAAAGGTAAAGTGATTCACTTGCTTTGAACAGTGAAGGCTGCATTAGTCGTATTTAGGAGCCATTGGTCTGATGGCATTAAAGTGAAAACCTCAATTGTCAAATATCGATTGAGGAAAGCCTATGTGAGTGTGGGATTAGGAACAAAGAATGAAACTCACTGAACCATGGCGATATACAGTGCGAAGATAGTTTAGCAATCACAGCCAGGTATCACAGTGGTAAACAAATGCAGCTCCAGACAACTTATATGCTGAAGTGACTGGATCACACAGTAGACAGACGTCAAAACAAAACTTAGTGAAGGCACCGAGTGGCGGCCCTGATAGAAAAATTGGGTTGAAATAAAGTAAATGCTGATCAAAGTCAATTAAAAATTATGGAATAGAATAAAAATACTCTTAAATTTTTAAAGTAGGTGAACTAGTGGCAACATAGAGAATAAGTGTTTCAATGAACTGCTAACAATGGACCAAAATATCAATCTAAATGAACAGGAGTAGGGGAGGGGTAAGAGGGGAAATGATAGGAGATAGTAAATACATGGAGGGGGGGAGGAAGTAAAAAAAAAAAAAAGTCTTTAAAAATTTTGGGGTAATGGGAAAACTAAACACTAAGCCACAGTGGTAGAGACAAAGGCAGCAAAGTCAGGAGCAGACCGACCACTCACAAAAAAAGAAGAAAGAAAACTACCTAAATTTTGACAAGGCGGACATTATGGTAACATAAAAAATTTAGTTTACCGAGACTCAAACTCAGGACCAATCGCGGGCAAGTACTCTACGCTCTGAGCTACCCAAGCACGACTAACACCCCATCCTCACAGCTTTACTTCCACCAGTACCTCGTCTCTCCAAACTTCACAGCAGCTCTCCTGCAAACCTTGCAGAACTAGCACTCTGGAAGAAAGGATATTGCAGAGAGGTACTGGCAGAAGTAAAGCTGTGAGGACGGGGCGTAAGTCGTGCTTGGGTAGCTCAGATGGTAGAGCACTTGCCCGCGAAAGGCAGAGGTCTCAAGTTCGAGTCTCGGTCCAACACACAGTTTTAATCTGCCAGGAAGTTTCATATCAGCGCACACTCCGCTGCAGAGTGACACTTTTCAAGGGACTTTAAAAAAAAACGTAAAATGTGGGAAATAATGTTTTAAGCTTTTAAAGTTACCTATTGGATACCCCCTTGCATTTTCGCACTTCATATATGATATATGTACAGAAAAGTCATCAAAAGACTTGAGGGACATGTTTACTGTCTAATAAAGATTTATTACCCAACAATAAACGCTGATGTAACTATAACTGATAACTGTCTGGGAAGTAGGGATGTTTGGCTCAATTTCATACATTAAGATCGATGTTTTTGAAAGCCTGCAACTGTCATTCATTATTTAAATAATGAAATACTGCACAAGTTACATATTTTTTAATGCGTGATGTGTTTAGAGAATTTTTTCTCGTTGTCAAGTGCAAATATGTACATAAGTATTTTGAGTGGTGTTTGAACATGTTATTCTGCGTCTCATGCACTGTAGTCGTCTGTTTGAGGTTATCAGGTATCCTGCCTCCTCAGTTATGTTGAAAACCACACAAATAGGAACTATCATTCACATTGTTTGTTTGTGTAACATCACAAAAAATACAAATGTAAATATTGCACTCGACAACAAGAATAAACTCTCGAAACATGTTTTGCTCAGCATGAAAAAAATATGTTATTGGCACTGTGTTTACACTAAAAACATTTGAGCGATGCAAAATGAATGACAGTGGCAACTAGTGCTACAAGTGGCCAAACGCCAAAAGGCGCTAAGTATGGTTCAACAAAGGTTTCAAAATGAAATGGTTTACATTAATTTTTATCTTCTCTGACTGTTTTCTTTGCTGTTGTCTGTGGTGTCATCACTGTTGTCATCCTAATAAGAGAGCTGTGAAAATTATATCTTCATTGTCGCATATATTTGGCTATGTCATGTGAATGTGTTGTGATTTCTGAGCTTGTGGCTACAGTGGGACCTGAGAATACAGCTGTTTTTTATTCCTGAACACTTAGTGGATTTTTCTTGTATAGTGATGTGAAAATGTTACAATTTCTCATGCTTCCAAAAAAAAATCGTCGACCCACTGCTCTCTCATTAACTGTGTAGAACCAGCAGCTGACACACCTCTATCGTTCCTGTCATATCTCGTGGTGAACATTCACAACAATCCAACACAAAATTTGTAAGTACACCACTGGTACCTATCGGTAGACTTTTAACATCTCCTGCAGAAATGTATGATATTGTTGAGTATTTGTCCAATTTTAAAGTCAGTTTGATTCAGAATGCAAATGGATTCAGTCAGACTGCAGTTTAAGCATGTTAGATGTTAATAAAAGCCAAAGTATGCAGTATACATTCAATGGTTGGCAGCACGACAAATTTACTGCCCGCTCACCACTCCCCTCCCCACACTCACCATAGTTCGCAGCCTAGATGTTTCACTGTTTCCCCTTCATCCCTCCATACTGCTTTGCTTGAACAACAGTGAAACATGGATCGCAATATCTTCTAGAGTGTAGGTCATATGCAACAACATCAAATAATACATAAATAAAAGATAGCAATCATGATTCAGTCCAATTCTCGAAATTTCGCTTGTCCTGCAATTGAGTGACGCCTGTTGGTACTACATCCACAATAGGTCTTTCTGCTCTAATTTATTCCTGCAATAACAATTGCAGTCAGTTTAATGTGATTTATTTCATTTGTAAGACATCTAATTGTCGATTAATTTTTTTTCTCATTTCATCTGACTGTCACTATCTTGTTCTAGAGTGGGTTGAAAAAGTTGGTGACGTTTTTTCCTGGAATTCTAATATGTGAACAGTGACTGAAATAGTCATTTGCATACTACTTGAGAAATCATTACAGTTTCTCATAACCAAACAAATATTGACTTGGATTCAGAATCAAATAATGGTTTTCGAAGGAACTGATTTTCGCCTTTGAATGTTGCCTTTACATAAAAAGCTACATAAATGTGTGTGTATATGGTGTCCATATACCATAGGAGATTTTAAAACTATTGCCTTTTAGGACGTTGGAAAGTCTGTAAGATATGTCACTGACAGAAGATAAGGTGATATAAATGCTTTCAGAAGGTTTACTCAGAATACCAGCTGTGTTACTTATAATGATTGACTTCAAATTCAATATATTATATACTAAATTAGGATTGTAACCATTGAATTTCATGATATTTCAAATTAATTAATTCGGGCTCTAAAGAATTAGGGCTTAAATGGATATAAAGTGCTCTGTCAGTCAGAAAAAACTATGTTTATCCACAACAGAATGACAAGACAAAATGTGTGATGATGTCGCTTGTTGTAGGTTTTTGGAAAATGTTACATCATATATGATGTGCCCCTCTACAGGGTGTATACAACCCGGGAGATCAGGGAAAAACCTGGGAATTTTTTATAATTCGGAGAATTTTTTCATTGTTTTTGTTTTCAGTTAAATTTTTGTAATTTTGGCTCGTAAGAACCGATACTCTAACAATGGATATTACTGTAGCCCCCTACTGCAGAATAATACTGTAGCAATAAGACATGAACAAGAGAAAAAATGAAAATAAAACTTAAATTGCAAAGGAAATGCGCCATATACAGCAACAAAACATGGTGCCCATTCAAGTGTATACCCACAGCAAAATGTGTCAAAGGCTTTAGGAAGACTATGCAATGCTTCGTAACAACAGATTGACTCCAATGAGCGTGAGGTCACAACTGTTTACATCAGATTAGTTTTAGCAGTTAAAAGTGGGATCATGCGCATGCGCAGTTGAGTAGTACCTTCTACTACTTCTGGCTACAGAAATGTGGCTGTTGGGGCTGTGTAAGCAGTCTCAGCAAGCAGTTAGATGCTACAGGTAAAAATTTTACTGGAGCGCCCAAGCTGCCAGATTCATGCTTGCGCAGCAGGCGGAAATCTAGGAGGAAGTGGGACGCAAACCTTCTGGAACTGTAGGTTTTCAAATTTTGATTTCATTCGTTCTTCCAAATGCTCAACATCACATATCTTGACAGAGTAAATCTCATTTTTTAATGTACCTCAGACAGAAAAATTTATGGATGTGATACCTGGGGCTCGTGGATGCCACTCAATAGTACCTCATCTGCCAATACATTCATCAAAGCTTTCATTTAGAATTTCTCTCACAATTAACTCCAAAATGTGAGGTTGCTGCCATATCAGATTTCCCTTAACTGTCTGCAGATGTTCAAAAAGTGGCCTATTGTCCTGTTCTAATAACATTTCTTGAAGCATATGTAGGTAATTTACAGAACTGACATTACTGTTTAAAAAAATAAAGCCCAATTAGCCCTACACTGAAAATCGTTGCCAAACACATACACCAGGAGAACTGAATTCTGTTGCCAACGCGACTTGGGAATTTGTATAATCTCACTTGATACAGAAATGTGAATTTCCTTTTCCATTCACTTCAAAAGTCACTTTGTTGCTCCAATGCTTTTGTAAAATTTGGGATAGGCTTTTTGTCGGATTGTGTAAAAGTCATCGAATTCCATATGCTCGTTCATGTCATCTTCATTTGGGTCTTTAAGTGAAGTAACTTATATGGTTTAAATTTCAACTTTTTTTGAATCCTTAGGTTGGTTCGTGCAATTCCGTGCTCCTAGGGCAATTTTCTTTGTGGTTTAGTGAGTGGTTACAAAAAAGAAAAAAAAAGCGTGGTAATATTACAATCTGTTCTGAAGTAACAGACTTTGGCCTACCTGACTCAGGAAGCTTTGCTACTGACCCAGTCTCTTCAAATCTCAAATTTAATTTGTGAATACTGTGTGAAGATAGAGGTTGCACAATTCCAAACACCACTGTAATTAAGGGCATATTTCCACAATGTGTGCAAAACAAATACACGTTGTTCTGTAGTTACTTTTGTATTCATCATTTTTCTGCTAACAAACAACATAACATCACACTGCTACTGTCAACTGACCTACAGGCACAAGACGCTAATAAATTTCACAGCTGACTACCAATATGCTAGGAAAAACAAAGTCTTAAGGATTACAAGTGACAGCTGACCTACAGACTATTCCATGTAGACAGAACAGATGTGTGTGCAAATTGTTATAAAGCATGTACACTGTAAAGCTAGTACTTCCTCTCCACTCCTCCAAACCCCACAGCTAGTTAACTGTTGTGAGGCTTTGAAGAGGAGCAGAAAATAGCTGTCCACAAACAAAGTCATTACTTGCTGTTATTGTAGCACTTAAAACTGATTCCTGATGTACCCCAGTCTTTTGACTGATAAGGTGTCATTTACTTGTTACCCGCAAAGCCATCTCGAAAGTAAGCTCTACCTGAGAAGCTGTAAGGATGTTATGCTCCCATGTAGTATTATAGGCATACAGTCTAAAAATGTTGCTTTAAATGTTGTCTGTGTAGAAAAGAGTTTTGAATTCTCATCCACGGCAGGAGTTAGTGATCAAACACAGAACTTTAAAGGATTCTGTGATAGAAGTGAGGTGTCGGTTAGCTATATTGCAGTAGGGTATTTCTTTTACAGATAGTAGGGACAAAGTATTATAACAACTGGTCATTGTTCAGTCCTTTTCTTGTTGTAGGAGGGCAATTAAGGTTTCCTACTTTCACAAGTCTTGTCTGCCTGGTGATGGAACAGCCACGTACATTAACTATGCCTGAGTGGATATGGGTCATGAGCAAAGCCTCTTACTGACTGAGCAAAATAGTCATTCCTCAGAACAAGTCTTTCCTATTTTAATTCTGCAAGGTTGCAGATTTGAATACTGATCCAATACATAGCTTTAATCTGTCAAGGTGTTTCAAGTTCATTCGTGTTAAATGGGAAGGTAGAACTTTCTAGAATGTCATCCGTATGTATTCGATTCTCAATTTGTAGAATTTTGTTAAGAGGCTGTCGAGAATCAGCATGTGAAATTACAGGTGTGGAGAAAACCACAGATATTCCATAAAAGAGAGAATTGGGAGGGCATGACAAGCAGTCTCTTCATATCAGGGTAGCATTGTTATTAGTGTTGCTGTTTTGTGCTGCAAAGAAAATAGACTGGTTGTGTCAATCTACCAGTGTCAGGTGTGGCTCTGAGGTTGGTATCTTTCCATCTTTGACAATTTTTACTCTGCTGAGATTTCAGTGGTTTTGAATTAACAATAGTGAATGGCTTTGGACAAAATAATTTGTATTGGTTCCAACAATTACTTAGAACCAAATATTATTTGTACAATCATAATATTGCTTTTGAATACTGTTTCATTCATTATGTGGTAGCTTGTATTTTGTGCAAAAATCATTATGAACCTTAGTTTCAGACAAGTGATCCAGTTTGATTAACCGAGTTCTTTGTTTCTTTCTTTTAGACAATTCCTCATTATTACCTGTCCCTGGATGTTGAATTGGACCAAGTCCTTAAGCTTCGTAAGCAGTTCAACGCGTTACTAGAAAAGGATAAAATTAAACTAAGTATAAATGATTTTGTAATCAAAGCAGCTGCACTGGCTTGCAAAAAGGTTCCAGAAGCAAACTCTTCATGGATGGACACAGTCATCAGAGAGTAAGTTTAACATTGAGTACAATTTTTTATCTTGTGGGATACACAGTTCAGGCACTTTTGAAACATAGATAAATTAAATAGTTATTGCACCTATTCTTGGAGTTATTAGGAGTTACTTGGTTTCCTCGCAGTCTAATTTAGGCATCTGTGTTACTAAATGATTAGCCCAGTACCAGGTACCGGTTGCAAATTGCCTATCTAACAGCCATGGGCGCTAAAATTTGATTTTCAATATTTCATGTAAAAATTGACCGAATTTAAAAATTTAAAATTCTATCATAATTTACACATTACAAGGCACACTCCTATATTAAAAATTTAACACAACAACTCAAGTATTACAGTTAGAAACTGTATTGTTGATCTTGAGATTACGTAACAGGGAAAAAGTTCATCGCTTACTACATTTTCAGTGTTCATGCAGTAAGACTTCAGTAGCAGACATTGTGTTTTAGATTATTACTTTCTTTGCTACCAACTCTATTTGCAACACACTTTGTAGACAGTATCCCCATATACCACTGATTGTACCTGCAAAATTATATCATTGTGTGACTTAAAGTTCAGGAGATGTGACATCATAAACATTTAAATGCTGGAAAAACTAGCTTTCATTTAAAATGGAGTGCAAATTATCCCGACTATATTCATCCACCATTTCATGAAGAGAACGCTTAACCAACTGCCAGCAAAGTTTAAGGATAATTTGAAACCTTTTCCAAACTTTTTTTCACTTAAATGCATAATGTCATGTATTTAACACATTAACTCAGTTGTAAAGTAAACAAGCACTTCAAGCTGTTTTATACGTAGGAGTTCAGTTCTTTAAAAGTTCGAGGGTTTACTAATATACACTAATTGTCCAGTTCTCTAAAATATGTTTCTTTCTTGACAATGACCACCTAATTTGAGCAGAATTTTTTACCTACAAGCCATTTATTCAGAGTTGGAAACAAGGAGGAATTGGATGGAGACATATAGGCAGATACAAGAGATGCAGAAGCAATATCTAACACAATTCATGCAATTTTGCAGCAAAAACTCCAGATCAATGTGCTGACCATTGTCGAGATGAAATAATAATTTCTTCTTCACCGGATGTGATGTTTCATTCATACCTTGTCAAAGTGGGCTTAATCTTACTGTGACAACATTAAAAAAAAGTCTGAAGGAAAAGTAAATTCTGTTTTAACTTCCTGTTTATGATGAGGTGATACATGATTAGAGACAGAGCACAAGCTCAGATTGAGGAAGGAAATTGGCAGTGCCCACTTGGAAGGGGAATACTTGAATCCATTTCTAACGCCTTCACTGCTCTAAGAAGGCTGCGTATAACCCCTTCATGTCCCCAAAAATTTTTTGCCCTAGCTTTGTGGCCAGTGGAACTGCCGTCACCTTTTCTGAAGCAGATTCATGAGAGAGTGTTCAAGTATCACTTACATGGCCCCAACTCCCAACTCATCTCTAAATTTTAAAGCTGCGCCCATTGTGCTAAAAACTGTCTATCGGTAACTTTACACACAAGAAACTGTCATTTCTGTTGATACACCTAGCCTTTGCTACTTCGTGCATGTGGGATTGATTGTGGGAATCGTGTAGCAGACTTTTATCATTGCTTTCTTTGGTAAGCATATCTGCTGGGAATCCTGAATGATTGTTATTAAAAGTGAATGTTCAGTTATGTTTAAATGTGTAATTGTTGTCATTTATGATGAAGGGCCTGTGCAAACAGCATCAAATTTTACTTTTACCTTGTCATGCATTTTCCTATTCACAAGCAATAATTGATTTGCTGAACACAATTGCACTTTTCTTACCTCATTATTAACCAAGCAGCACAACATATTGAAAGGGCTGACAGATCCAAACTGTCCTACGAATCAGGGTTGTTTGTGTTTGTGTCATCAAGCAGATGTTGACACATGATGGTAACAGCAACTGCTGTTAGCAACCGCTTTCTTTAAGCACAGTTCTTTATTTGCTTGCCCTCTTACATGTAATACAGTAAGTGGGATATCAGATGTGCGACCCCTCTGTATCCCTGTCTCCCCTCACTCCCTTTTTCCCCCGGATTCTCTTCCAGTAAAAGCTGAATTACAATCAGTTTCTTATTTATGTACCTATCTCTGCTTTGTGTATCCACTAAATACTATATGGTTTTCTTTGGTCATTCCATTGTTGTTCTCAAGCATTTATTTTCTGTTAGCATACAGTTTCATTCAGATATAAATTTGTAAATTGTATACATTTATTTATTGGATACTGCGGGCAGTTTCCAGAAATCTGACATTGATTTGTGATGGATATCTTCATAATCTTGTTGGCAGAAAAGTTGTGGAAATTCCAGTCTTTCAAATTAACATGGTGTAAATGATGTAAGAAACATATTTTATATTTTGGTGCTAGAACTGTACTTTTCATCATTGTCAGTTCACTGATATATTTTTGACAGTTTGCCGTCAATTCACTGTACAAGGTGTGTGAGAAAAGTAAAGGGACTGACAACATACAACGGATCTGGCAATGCTATATTGTTCTACTTGTGTAGATCGGTGTGTTCATCCCTTCCAGATACTCAGCATTTCGGCTTCAAACAGCCATCACGTTGTACTTGAGGGCAGTGAAGTTGTGTTTTTGCTGTGTGTTGTGAAAATGGAACATCGGAATTTAGAGCAACATTGTATCATCAAGTTTTCCAGATTTCCATAAAGCATTTGACACGGTTCCACACTGCCAACTGTTACTGAAGATAAAAGCATACAGATCTCAGGGAGGTCAAGAACAGAACTGGTCTTATCTAAGCTTCAGATTATGCTATATGGCCTTTGTAGAGAAAAAAAGGAAAAAAATCTAATACTGCATATTTTAATATGGATATCACTTTTGATAGTCACTGTGCTTAAAGATTAACTGACGTGGTAAAGAAACATGGTTTCAAATTGAATTTCTTTGCATCTACCAGGGACAATTGTTAGTGAGCAATCTGTATTAGCAGTGTTCTAACTGATTATTTATATGAAGATGTGTGTAAATTTTGTCTCGAATCATGTATTTGAGTTCATTGTGCATTGTTCATTGAGTTGCCACATACAGACAGAGACATTTCAAGTGTAAAAACCCTATGATAAGGACCTTTAGCAAAGGAAACAGGCTAATATTTAGTAAAAAGCTAAAAGAGAAAAAATGGTCATTTGATCCTTGTAACTCAAGTGATGAAAACTTTGAGAAATTCCTAAATAGTTTCCTTGGTGTTTTTAATGAAACATCTTCACTTAGACTCTGCAGCAATAAAGTGAAAATAAATTAAAGTGGGATTCTCAGAACAGGAAAAGGCAACTGCACAGAGAATTAAAATATAATAAAGATATTGATTTCATTGAATATTTTATATGCTAAAAACTACAGGGTGATTCAAAAAGAATACCACAACTTTAGGAATTTAAAACTCTGCAACGACAAAAGGCAGAGCTAAGCACTATCTGTCGGCGAATTAAGGGAGCTATAAAGTTTCATTTTGTTGTACATTTGTTCGCTTGAGGCACTGTTGACTAGGCGTCAGCGTCAGTTGATGCTAAGATGGCGACCGCTCAACAGAAAGCTTTTTGTGTTATTGAGTACGGCAGAAGTGAATCGACGACAGTTGTTCAGCGTGCATTTCGAACGAAGTATGGTGTTAAACCTCCTGATAGGTGGTGTATTAAACGTTGGTATAAACAGTTTACAGAGAATGGGTGTATGTGCAAAGGGAAAAGTTCTGGACGGCCGAGAACGAGTGATGAAAATGTAGCACGCATCCAGCAAGCATTTGTTCGCAGCCCAGGAAAATCGACTCGCAGAGCTAGCAGAGAGCTGCAAATTCCACAATCAACTGTATCTGTCCGTAACTACCTGAACGTCAACTACCCGAGGCGATGGATTGGCCGCCAGGTAGCCCGTGACAGAGCACTTCATCACTGGCCTCCAAGAAGCCCTGATCTTATCCCCTGCGATTTTTTGTTATGGGGGTATGTTAAGGATATGGTGTTTCGGCCACCTCTCCCAGCCACCATTGATGATTTGAAACGAGAAATAACAGCAGCTATCCAAACTGTTACGCCTGATATGCTACAGAGAGTGTGGAACAAGTTGGAGTATCGGGTTGATATTGCTCGAGTGTCTGGAGGGGGCCATATTGAACATCTCTGAACTTGTTTTTGAGTGAAAAAAAACCTTTTTAAATACTCTTTGTAATGATGTATAACAGAAGGTTATATTATGTTTCTTTCATTAAATACACATTTTTAAAGTTGTGGTATTCTTTTTGAATCACCCTGTATATTGAAAAGAGTTGTCAAGGCAGCAAAATAATTGAGAAGTAACAGGATAATGTTAAACCATAAAAATAAAACAAAGGGTGTATGGTCTGTCATTGCATCTGAGTTGGGTGTTAAAGCTTATAACCAAGAAATTTCAAAAAATAACATTGAAGGAAACACTACTGTTAGTCCGACTCAAATACCACAGTAATTTAATGGATTCTTTATAAATTTAGCAAAGTCTGATGTAAATGTAACAGATCATCACAACAAAATAAATCCCTTTGGCCTAAATGAAACCTCTGAACTCTTCAGAAAAATTGTAAAAGTTTCTGTGAAGGATGTAGAAAGTGCAATCCTAGTATTAAAAGAAAATCGGAAGGTGGGAATGGGATACCCACAAAGTTATTAAAGCAGTATACAACAGGATTGCAAAGCCACTAGCTCAAATAATAAATCGGTGTTTTGAAGAGGTACTGAAATATGCTGAAGTCAAACCACTCTTAAAAAATGGATCAAGAGAGATCATAGGAAATTGTCATGTCTCGATTCTCCCAGTCATATCTAAAATATTTGAAAAGGTTGCTGGTACCCAAATCCAAAACTTCATTGCAAAATATTCTGTAATTCTAAACAATCAGTTTGGTTTTCAACAAGGGAAAAACATCATAGATGCAGTGAACAGTGTCATTGAGAAAATAAATCATTACACAATTTTCTGCAGCCTTACAAAGGTGTTTAATACTGTAAATCATGCACTGCTTGTTTACAAACTTGAAAAGTATGGCATTAGGGACAGCGCTTAAATCCTGCTTATCAAACAGAAAGCAAAGAGTTATCATCTTTTTAAATATGGGGCAAATTATTATTCTGGCTGGAAAAAAAATCTCAGTTCCAGTCATATTTCTCATATATGTAAATGACTGACCATTAAATATCAGCTCCCTGTTTGCCCAGAGACATCAATACATGGGAATGAAAATTTATAACAAATTAGAAGGGAACAGGTTAATGCAGATGAATTTTGGTCCACATAAAAGAAAGCTATATGAGAGGTTGTTGTTGTTGTCTTCTTCAGTCCTGAGACTGGTTTGATGCAGCTCTCCATGCTACTTTATCCTGTGCAAGCTTCTTCATCTCCCAGTACTTACTGCAACCTACAATCTTCTGAATCTGCTTAGTGTATTCATCTCTTGATCTCCCTCTACGATTTTTACCCTCTACGCTGCCCTCCAATGCTAAATTTGTGATCCCTTGATGCCTCAGAACATGTCCTACCAACCGATCCCTTATTCTTGTCAAGTTGTGCCACAAGCTCCTCTTCTCCCCAATCCTATTCAATACCTCCTCATTAGTTACGTGATCTACCCATTTAATCTTCAGCATTCTTCTGTAGCACCACATTTCAAAAGCTTCTATTCTCTTCTTGTCCAAACTATTTATCATCCTTGTCTCACTTCCATACATGGCTACACTCCATACAAATACTTTCAGAAACGACTTCCTGACAATTAAATCTATACTTGATGTTAACAAATTTCTCTTCTTCAGAAACGCTTTCCTTTCCACTGCCAGTCTACATTTTATATCCTCTCTACTTCGACCATCATCAGTTATTTTGCTCCCCAAATAGCAAAACTCCTTTACTACTTTAAGTGTCTCATTTCCTAATCTAATTCCCTCAGCATCACCCGACTTAATTTGACTACATTCCATTGTCCTCGTCTTGCTTTTGTTGATGCTCATCTTATATCCTCCTTTCAAGACACTGTCCATTCCGTTCAACTGCTCTTCCAGGTCCTTTGCTGTCTCTGACACAATTACAATGTCATCGGCGAACCTCAAAGTTTTTATTTCTTCTCCATGGATTTTAATACCTATTCCTAATTTTTCTTTTGTTTCCTTTACTGCTTGCTCGATATACAGATTGAATAACATCGGGGAGAGGCTACAACCCTGTCTCACTCCCTTCCCAACCACTGCTTCCCTTTCATGTCCCTCGACTCATAACTGCCATCTGGTTTCTGTACAAATTGTAAATAGCCTTTCGCTCCCTGTATTTTACCCCTGCCACCTTCAAGTTTGCCTTTCCTTAATCTTTCTTCTAAGATAAGTCGTAAGGTGATTATTGCCTCACGTGTTCCAATATTTCTACGGAATCCAAACTGATCTTCCCCGAGGTCGGCTTCTACCAGTTTTCCTCTTGTCTGAAAAGAACTCGTGTTAGTATTTCGCATCCGTGGCTTATTAAACTGATAGTTTGGTAATTTTCACATCTGTCAACACCTGCTTTCTTTGGGATTGGAATTATTATATTCTTCTTGCAATCTGAGGGTATTTCGCCTGTCTCATAAATCTTGCACACCAGATGGTAGAGTTTTGTCAGGACTGGCTCTCCCAAGGCTGTCAGTAGTTCTAATGGAATGTTGTCTACTCCGGGGGCCTTGTTTTGACTCAGGTCTTTCAGTGCTCTGTCAAACTCTTCACGCAGTATCATATCTCCCATTTCATCTTCATCTACATCCTCTTCCATTTCCATAATATTGTCCTCAACAACATCGCCCCTGTATAGGCCCTCTATATACTCATTCCACCTTTGTGCTTTCTCTTCTTTGCTTAGAACTGGGTTTCCATCTGAGCTCTTGAAATTCATACAAGTGGTTCTCTTTTCTCCAAAGGTCTCTTTAATTTTCCTGTAGGCAGTATCTATCTTACCCCCTAGTGAGATAAGCCTCTACATCCTTACATTTGTCCTCTAGCCATCCCTGCTTAGCCATTTTGCACTTCCTGACGATCTCATTTTCCAGACGTTTGTATTCCTTTTTGCCTGCTTCGTTTACTGCATTTTTATATTTTCTCCTTTCATCAATTAAATTCAATATTTCTACTGTTACCCAAGGGTTTCTACTAGCCCTTGTCTTTTTACCTACTTGATCCTCTGCTGCCTTCACTATTTCATCCCTCAGAGCTACCCATTCTTCTTCTACTGTATTTCTGTCCCCAATTCGTGTCAATTGTTCCCTTATGCTCTCCCTGAAACTCTGTACAACCTCTGGTTTCTTCAGTTTATCCAGGTCCCACCTCCTTAAATTCCCACCTTTTTTCAGTTTCTTCAGTTTTAATCTACAGTTCATAACCAATAGATTGTGGTCAGAGTCCACATCTGCCCTTGAAAATGTATTACAATTTAAAACCTGGTTCCTAAATCTCTGTTTTACCACTATATAATCTATCTGAAATCTGTCAGTATCTCCAGGCTTCTTCCATGTATACAACCTTCTTTTATGATTCTTGAACCAAGTGTTAGCTATGATTAAGTTGTGCTCTGTGCAAAATTCTACCAGGCGGCTTCCTCTTTCATTTCTTACCCCCAATCCATATTCACCTACTACGTTTCCTTCTCTCCCTTTTCCTACTACCGAATTCCAGTCACCCATGACTATTAAATTTTCGTCTCCCTTCACTACCTGAATAATTTCTTTTCTCATCATACTTTTCGTCAATTTCTTCTTCATCTGCAGAGCTAGTTTGCATATAAACTTGTACTACTGTAGTAGGCGTGGGCTTTGTGTCTATCGTGGCCACAATAATGCATTCATTATGCTGTTTGTAGTAGTTTACCCGCACTCCTATTTTTTATTCGTTATTAAACCTACTCCTGCATTACCCCTATTTGCTTTTGTATTTATAACCCTGTATTCACCTGACCAAAAATCTTGTTCCTCCTGCCACCGAACTTCACGAATTCCCACTATATCTAACTTTACCCTGTCCATTTCCGTTTTTAAATTTTCTAACCTACCTGCCCGATTAAGGGATCTGACATTCCAGACTCCAATCCATAGAACGCTAGTTTTCTTTCTCCTGATAACAACGTCCTCTTGAGTAGTCCCTGCTCGGAGATCCAAATGGGGGCCTATTTTACCTCCGGAATATTTTACCCAAGAGGACGCCATCATCATTTAACCATACAGTAAAGCTGCATGCCCTCGGGAAAGAGAGGCCCGTGGTGCCGCATGATGGGTGGCACACTGCGGGCAGGCTGTCACAGTGCACGTGATCTCATTGTCAATACCTGTCCGAAACACATGATGGTGGGCCAGCAATTTTGTATGAGAAACACCACAATTACCAAGTTGGAAAAGGTGCATGATATCTTGCTGCAGCACAGATGGTATCACAGTCCTGGGCACCAATGCTGCAGTAGCTAATACTAACATACCATCAAGAACTGAGAGGTGATGGAAGATAGCATAATAATTACACAAAGGATCTGCTGCTCAGCCAACCGTGATAGACAAATTGAACAACCTGACACAAGACAGGATCGGCAGCCAAAATCTGAGAACTGATAATGGCAAAAACTATCCATGATGTTTTGGGCTTTGACATCTAAATGGAAATGCAACTGTTCATTCTGATTAAATGCTGGACCATGGCCACTCGAAAAAGAGTATCCACATTAGCATGTTGTGTTGTGGGTCAGAAATGAATCTCATAGCTACAGCATGACAAAAGCAGAGTCCAACGTTGCAGGTGATGGGCCACTTTCTGATAAAGATGCCAAAGTATTGGAAAGAGGAACTAGAGGTATATGATGAGTAACCAGATTAAACTTACAACCATATAGGAAAAAAATCATTTTTTAGTTTGTACACCATAGAAAAGCTTCTCTTTCTATCCACAAGTAGCACTGTTGCGCCTGACTCAGAATTTTGGAAGTGTATACAGTAGGGAATTCCGAACTGTCCATATATTTGCGCACAAGAATGGCCCTAAGGCCGTATTGGGAGGCTTCTGTGGCCAAAACAAAGTGCTGGCATGTTTGGAAGATAGCCAAGCAAGGTTCCAAGTGTAAGTTCGACTTTCAGAGAGTAAAAGAACGCTTGCAGGCAGGTGACTAGTGAAAAGAAACATCTTTATTTAAGAGAGCATGAAGTGGCTGTGCCAATGTGGTTGCAGCAGGAAGTAGTTTATGGTAGTAAGCAATCTTTCCAAGAAATGCTTGCAACTCAACATTGATAGGACATGGAAAAGCCATAATGTCACTGATATGCTGACATAAAGGCTTGACACTGGCATTTGAGGCTGCAAAAGCGATATTGATGATAGACGAATGAAAAAATTGTGATTTGTCCAAGTACATTTCAAACCAGCAGCCTTTAGCATTGTGAACAAGACACAAAGGTTCTGCAAATGTTGATCTGTTGAGGAATTGTAGACCACAATATCATCCAACTAGTTAATGCACCCTGGCATGGAGGCTGTGAGTTTCTCCAAAAATCGTTGGAAAATGGCAGGGGTGCTAGCCACACCAAGTGGCGTGTGCTGGTGTTGGTGTAACCTAAGGGGGTTTTCTCTGTGATGATATGTTTGTAATCATCCAGAAGCAGATGTAAGTAGGCTTATGATAAGTATATTTTGAAAAACTATTTTCCCTCAGAAAGCTGTGCCCCCAAAAGTTTTGAAGGCGTCTAACCCAAATGAGTTTCCACTGTTGGCATAATCCACAAAGAAAAAGGTCAAAAGCCAAACAGCTGCACTATGGCAGTAGATAACTGTCCCAGTATAGGTATTTGTTGTTGGTTGAGACTCGCCAAACATTGATATACAGGGGACAATGCCAGTGATCAAAGATCCACATAGGTTTGGGAATTTAACAAAGTCACTGCTGCACCCTTGTCCACTTGCATTTTTAGCATCTTGTCCATTGCGTGTATGTTATTGTAGAGTTTGTTTGCAGCTACCATCACTTGGGAAACAGTATTTACATCCATGTTCATGTCTGGTGAAGCAGGATAAGAGTTGTGGTGGTTTTTTTTAAAACCAGTTGAATGTCGCCAACAAATGCTTTGTGCAGGTGGCCTACTCAAAACAATAAGGGCACGATGGAAGGGGAGCACATAACTGCTTTTGTGATGCAGACTGCTGCTGCTACTGCTTAGCACAGTGCTTCCCCATGTGGTATGGAGGATGCAATTGCAGGGGTACGATATAGTCTTCTCCCCGTGAGCAAACCAACGACAGCTGAGGGAAGAGAAACCAACAGCGGCTGCTTCACACTGTGCTTCTATCTGATTTTCTACTGCCCTAGACTGAGCAATGTTCAGAACATCTCTGAGAGATGGGTTTTCACATTGTAAACCACATTCACAAACTTCTCTATCACGGGCCAGGCATATTATAGCAGCACGAGCCATCGAACCAGAGCTTGAATCCCTGTGGGCCTCGGTAACAAACTAGCAGTGACAGCTAAGCCCACGAAGTTTCACTGCCCAAGCTCTGTAAATGGTAGAACTCAACACTATCAGCAATAACATGAGTATATTTGCAATGATAAGTACAGAACAAGAGAGAGATTGTTAGATTCCTGAAGAGGAACAGGCTGACACAAAAGGTGATAAACATGAGGAGAAGTCTTTGACAGAAATAAAGACTTACAAAAATTAGGTTTTGCTACTCCAGAAGCTTGAAAATGTTGCTGAAGGTGTTTTTCACGTGTGTCCCAATCTTTCGCAGAATCATCATGCGGAGGAAATGGTGGAGGTTGTGTCAGTGATAGTGGAACCTGGCGCGTCAATGAGGCTGGCAAATTGTTCAGTGCCACAGAGAGAGCCTGCTGCTTCTGCTGCTGCTGCTCAATGAAAGCTCACTACTCTTCAAGAAGAGATTGATGAACTTCTTCCACTGACATGTTGGCTGTATACCAAACTAAAGAAACAAAACATGCAGAGTAGAATACTGCACTCATCTCAAAGTACGTTATAACATTATACAGACACAATGTCAGAAGTAAAAGAACCAAGTTTTATTATGCTTCCACATAAAGAGATCCACAATAACACTGAATAAAGTATAGAAAAGTAAGAAGTCTCCATAATGGTAGAATATTTCATATGCAGTCTCATATGTGAGCATACAACAAAAGCAAGTAACATAAGTGAAGCTGAGGGTCCAATGCACTGGGTTTACATGGGATGGTACATGGTAAATTGCCTTTTTAGAATTCACATTCTGGTGGCACTTTTGGTCAAATAGAGGGTAGAGTGGGTGTGGTTTATAGTGACCGATGGGAGGTTTGTATTCAATTTTTGTTAAATTGCAATGATCCAGTGGACACGTGAGGAGTGCTCATTTTGTGTTGAAGTGTGTTTCTCGAACTCTCACTCGATCATTGAAGTGCAGCGTGCTTTTTGTTTGTGATTTGCAGTACCCCCACGCAGACGTATTCCTGAATGGCAATCCCTTTTAAATTGGGTAAACGCATTCTGAACAACAGAGAATATGTCATCTGTATGGAGAGGACCTGAGAGAAGTGTTACAACACGACAAAATGTTGAACAAGTTAGAGCAGCAGAACTGCAATCTCCAAAACACTCAGCACGGAAACATGCACTTGCTCTAGGCATTTCAGGATGTTCTCTCCATTGGATTCTTCACAATGAACTGAATTTTCACCCGAATAAAATGTGCGTTGTCAATCAGTTGTCAGTACAGGATTGTGTAACACGAAGAACATTTGTGAAGACATGCTTGCAACCATATCCCGTGATGCAGATATGTTCTTTTCTGATGAGGCAATTTTTCCCTTCAGTGGGTGTGCAAACAAACAGAATATGCAGTACTGGAGCAACACGAACCCCAAGCAAATGCACCAGAGTTCCCTGTTCTCAGACTGCATCACTATGTGGTGCGCCATATCACAAGTAGGGATCATTGGCCCTTACCTTTGCCAGGAAAATTATCGTGCTGTAACTGTGAATTCGGATCATTACTTAACTATGCTGCAAGAGTTTTTCCAGCCAGCACTCGAGGCAATGCAATTACAGGATAGCTGGTTTCAATGAGACGGTGCCACTGCACACACAGTGAGCATTACCCTGAATTTTTTGAGGCAAACGTTTGCTTATATCTCTTGTATGGGGGATCTCGACTGGCCCGCACAATCACCGGGCATAGTCCTATGCAGTTTTTTTCTTTGGGTTTACCTGAAGTCAGATGGGTATTGCAACCGTCCCAATACCCTGGAAGACCTACAGAACAATATTGAGGCTGAAATTGCAAGAATACCAGAAGATATGCTTGAAAGAGTGCATGAGAATTTCAGAAAAAGACTGCAGCAGTGTGAGGATTGTGAATATAGATATTTCCCAAATATACTGTGTTTGAACCATATAATTAAAAACTTCCATTATTGTCCAGTATGAGAAAAATAAAAATGTAAGTTTCTAAGTGATCATTATTTTTTTATTTCATTCCCATATCAGCAATTTACTGCATTCCACCCTGTTTTGGGCCATTGTGTACACGGTGCAGCACTTTCCATTCCATCTGTCCCATTTGCGAGGCAACTGCTCTAGGCCAACTGAAAAGATTCTTGTATCGTGTGTTGTTTAAGCGCTCTCACATTATAGGGTTACAGCAATGACAGACCTATGGGGATCATTCCTTATCAAGAGCACAAGGTTTTTGCTGGCACAAATCATTTTTGGAAGGCCAAGAACACATTGAGGAAGCACCTCTCAGGGAAACCTTGTTTCAAAAATTGATGAAAACATCGAACATGTGCATGCTCTTTTGAGATCTGACCTTATTTGTTCTTGCAGGACAAACTGTCAACCATGTGTTTTACAAAGATGTACTTGAAAGACTCAGGAAAAGGGTGATTCGAGTGAGACCAGACGTTGCAGACAAGAGGATGCTGCATCCTGACAATGCCCTACATCACAAGGCCACTTTCACCACAAAATGTTTGAGCTAAAAAGGCATTCCTGTTGTTCCATACCCTCCCACATATTCACTGATTTGATGCTTTTTGAAGCTTTTCTCTTCTTGAAATTGAAAAATTTGTTAAAAGCACGTCATTTTGGGACCCTGGAGAACACTCAAAAGAATGTGACCGACATGTCAAAGTTTCTACCAGTTGAAGCGTTTCAGTGCTGCTGCTACTACAACTGTGGACGATGACTCTGCCAGTGTGTAGCTGTCAAAGGGAATTAATTTGAAAGGGACAGTATTGTTGTTTGAAAAAAAAAATTAAAGCTTTGGTAGATAAAAAATTAGTCTCATTACTTTTCTTACACATGTCATATGTGTACAGTTGACTTTTGTGACTGTGTAGCTCATTGTCTGTTCCTCCCACATCTAAAATTGATATTTATCTTGTCAAGCATTCTGCACCAGTTACATAAAAAATATAAAAAGGAGTATATTTAATGTTACAGATTTCATTCTGTGGACATAAGTGTAGCAGTAGCCACAGACAAAGGATTGATAACACCAATTGTATTTGAAGCAGATAAGAAAGGCTTGATTCTTATAAGTCAGGATGTGAAGACACTTGCAGCAAAAGCCAGGGAAGGGAAATTGCAGCCTCATGAATTTCAGGTATGTATATGATCTTAGTGAAAAACATTGCAGCTGTGTGATCTGTGTGCGAATTTCATTATTTAATCTTAGACTTGCAGTTGTCAAGATTCAGAATAGGAAGGGGAATGTATGCAGGCAGTCTTTGTAGTAATAGGAAAATACTGAATGACGTGAGACAGCATTACTTATCAAAACACAATGCAGTTCGTGGACAATCTTTGAAAGATTATTGAAGAGTGGAGTAAAGGGAACGCAGTAAAATGGTGAATTAACAAAGGATAATAGTTTGTGAATTGGTAGTCTGATGTAAATTGAGAATTCTGGATGAAATACAAATATTTAACCTAAGTTGTACGTAGGCACAACAAAAAGACTGTCAGTAAGTAAGCTTTTGACTAAAAAGACCATTGGGAAAAAAAACACACACACACACACACACACACACACACACACACACACACACGCACACACAGTGTCTGGCTGCTGAGGTCAGCTGTCAGCGGCGTGTGTGTGTGTGTGTGTGTGTGTGTGTGTGTGTGTGTGTGTGTGTGTGTGTGGGCGCGCGCGCATGTTTTTTATTTCCAAAAAAGGGGCCTTTTTTAGCTGAATGCTTACTTGCTAACAGTCTTTCTGTTCTGCCTATCTGCAACTCAGCATCTCTGCTATATGATGAGCACCAGTTATTTGTTTCATAATATTGTCATTATTCCATCCTGGGTTTCCATTGTTTAATACTTAACCTGAATAGTTATTGGGCTGCCACATCACAGGGTGGAAAAGAAGACTGACCATGACGAAGCCAAAGTCATATAAAGATTACAAAAATTGAATAAGTAAATTGCAGCAAGTATACAAAAACCAGAGGGGGTGTAACCTTAGTCAGGAGTCTGCAGTGGGGCACCAAGTCAAACGCTTTCCGGAAGTCAAGGAATATGGCATCCGTCTGATACCCTTCATCCATGGTTCGCAAGATATCATGTGAAAAAAGGGCGAGTTGCGTTTCCCAGGAACGATGCTTTCTAAAGCCGTGCTGATGCATGGACAGCTAAGTGCTACATTTGAGGTGTCACAAAAAGAGAGAGAAAAGATGGAGACGATGAGACTATTCTGGTACTAAAAAGGAGTTTCAGATTCTTGCTGACTCAGGAAACTGGGGTGGACACTAATGACTTAACTTCATTAAATCAGCAAAATGCTAATTCGGTTTTGAAGTGATGAATTCAACAAATTTCTTATGTATGGGGACCTGGACCTGAAAAATTCACATTTGCAATGAGTATAAATACAAGTTCTGTTGCAAAATGAGATTTTAGGTAATAAATGTCATTTCATGCAGATTTGTATTCAGATGAACGATTTTATCACAAATAGTTTGTAAATAGCTTTGTTTTCTGCTTATAAATATTCAAAAGTAACAATTTTTTTGCTACTGATAGCAAAAGAACATGTTTGCAGAATAAAAGGCACACTCGTGCACAAATACAGTGACAAGTATGCTCATAAGGTATGCTCTGGTCCCACATCAAACATTCAGTGGTTGAATGCTCACTGTAAGATGCACACTGCATATGATAACGTAGGACTCAGCCATGGGCCTAACATCTTTTAACAAAGAAACTCATGTATATTTGCCAGCTAAAGTTGATACTCTGCAAAACTATGGACACTTTAATGTGGCTGGTTTAGATGCAGGGGTGTTGCGTAATATGGGTCCATAAGATACCAGTGGATGTTGGGCCTCAGCTAAGTTCTTTACAGTGCTGCCAACATTAGCAAGCAGTTGCATAGTAGCTGTTAACAAATGCTTTGTGCACTCCTCTTTGCTTTTCTTTGTGTGTTATTCATTGCATCCCTTTTTATATATAAAAAAAAAAAAAAAAAAAAAAACCACACAGAACATGGATATCTGCTGGCTGCCCTATGAGAGGAAGGCAGTGTTTGTTCCCCCGCTCAGCAGTTCCACCTCTCAAGCTACTGGTTTTCTCATTTGTTTATACTCATGACTATTTGGTATGTTTTTGTGTCTGCAATATAGCAACCATGCTGAGCATCCCTGTACAGCAAGGATGGTATTATTTTCGATTGTACTTCCAGCCTTCAGTACGTCATTGCTGCTATATGTTCTGTTGTCAAGTATGGGTTGCATGGTCCATGAGAGGGCTCTGTGGTAATCTGGGCTTCTATGCTACAAATTCAAAATCGGTGTTCTGTATATTTTGTAATTATTGTAGTGGGTGGGAAAAGAAAGATAGCGTTGAGAAAAACCTCGTATCAGAGCAGCATTTTGTTCACTGGTGAGAGAATGCTGCTGCTGCTTCTCAACATGAACAGTCATTTGTTGGAAACTCAAATAGAGCAAAAAGAAAGTAAGTAAAATCTATGTTGGAAAAGATGTTGAAATTTTACCAAAAGAAAAAAGTCCACCTTAAAGGTCTTGTTATAGAGAATGCAGGCTCCCCCTCCATGATCAGTTGTGTCTTCAGGCATGTAGCGTGCCATACTTTTAAATTTATACATATAATTTATACACATAATACAAGAAATTCTTATTTCACTAGAAACAATTGTTACATTTTGAGGTCCACACTTGGTCATCTTCTGATGAAGTTTCTGGGTCCTGTTCGATGGTACTATGTATCTACTGTGGACCATACCTTTTATCTTCTAGAAATGTACGATGGAGGGGTGTGGCAGCAGCAGTCGAGAACACTCAGAAGTGGGAGTTCCAGGTTGCAGGTTGTGTGGGTAAGGTAGTGGGGGAGTGACCAAGCATTGAGTCTTGAGGCCACAGTCCATCCTGTTTGTTGCTGGCAGTCCTGTCAGGGAATGCTAACAAAGTAGTGACAGTACTTCATCCCAGTCAGAACTGAGATGGAAGTTGCTGTCTCTGTTCACTGCATTCTCATGCACTCTTTCATTATACCTTCTCAGAACACTGTTGCATGACCTTTGCGTCCTTCAAGAAAATAACCAACGTAGCTAAATAGAAGTGTTAATATGTAACACTTCTATTATTAACCCAAGTATAAGATGCCCCTTTTTTTAGAGGCTCCATGAGAAAATTGTATGTTTAATATATTTTGACTAATCAAAATTACAAACTGTTTCATTGATATAAAGTATCTGCCTAAAAAGTTTAACATTATGCGTAATCTAAACTTATGGCATGTATTAATTGTGTACATTTTTATAATACAATGATAAATAAAATAAAAAAGAAATGGTTTACATTAATTTTTATCTTCATTGCCCTTTTGGCTGAAGCCAGTCTTGTATCACTGTTTTTAGTCATCATTGTCACATTCGTCATTACTGCTATATTGATCTGGGATGACAGTTCCATGTAATCAATGATAGGAAGAAATGGGGCAATGTGTCTCTGTATATGAGTAGTGATGAAGTTTATCCTCTTGGTTGACACATATATTCCGCTGTTTCTTTTGAAAATGATGATATTTCCGAGCTTGTGGGATCTGAGAACACTGTTCTTTATTCCAAATACACTCCTGGAAATGGAAAAAAGAACACATTGACACTGGTGTGTCAGACCCACCATACTTGCTCCGGACACTGCGAGAGGGCTGTACAAGCAATGATCACACGCACGGCACAGCGGACACACCAGGAACCGCGGTGTTGGCCGTCGAATGGCGCTAGCTGCGCAGCATTTGTGCACCGCCGCCGTCAGTGTCAGCCAGTTTGCCGTGGCATACGGAGCTCCATCGCAGTCTTTAACACTGGTAGCATGCCGCGACAGCGTGGACGTGAACCGTATGCGCAGTTGACGGACTTTGAGCGAGGGCGTATAGTGGGCATGCGGGAGGCCGGGTGGACGTACCGCCGAATTGCTCAACACGTGGGGCATGAGGTCTCCACAGTACATCGATGTTGTCGCCAGTGGTCAGCGGAAGGTGCACGTGCCCGTCGACCTGGGACCGGACCGCAGTGACGCACGGATGCACGCCAAGACCGTAGGATCCTACGCAGTGCCGTAGGGGACCGCACCGCCACTTCCCAGCAAATTAGGGACACTGTTGCTCCTGGGGTATCGGCGAGGACCATTCGCAACCGTCTCCATGAAGCTGGGCTACGGTCCCGCACACCGTTAGGCCGTCTTCCGCTCACGCCCCAACATCGTGCAGCCCTCCTCCAGTGGTGTCGCGAAAGGCGTGAATGGAGGGACGAATGGAGACGTGTCGTCTTCAGCGATGAGAGTCGCTTCTGCCTTGGTGCCAATGATGGTCGTATGCGTGTTTGGCGCCATGCAGGTGAGCGCCACAATCAGGACTGCATACGACCAAGGCACACAGGGCCAACACCAGCATCATGGTGTGGGGAGCGATCTCCTACACTGGCCGTACACCACTGGTGATCGTCGAGGGGACACTGAATAGTGCACGGTACATCCAAACCGTCATCGAACCCATCGTTCTACCATTCCTAGACCGGCAAGGGAACTTGCTGTTCCAACAGGACAATGCACGTCCGCATGTATCCCGTGCCACCCAACGTGCTCTAGAAGGTGTAAGTCAACTACCCTGGCCAGCAAGATCTCTGGATCTGTCCCCCATTGAGCATGTTTGGGACTGGATGAAGCGTCGTCTCACGCGGTCTGCACGTCCAGCACGAACGCTGGTCCAACTGAGGCGCCAGGTGGAAATGGCATGGCAAGCCGTTCCACAGGACTACATCCAGCATCTCTACGATCGTCTCCATGGGAGAATAGCAGCCTGCATTGCTGCGAAAGGTGGATATACACTGTACTAGTGCCGACATTGTGCATGCTCTGTTGCCTGTGTCTATGTGCCTGTGTTTCTGTCAGTGTGATCATGTGATGTATCTGACCCCAGGAATGTGTCAATAAAGTTTCCCCTTCCTGGGACAATGAATTCACGGTGTTCTTATTTCAATTTCCAGGAGTGTACATAGTAGATCTCATATCTATATTTATGTGAGAATATGGCAGTATTCCTTTGTCTCTTCCGTCCATACGTAATGTTCACTGCTGCTATCTCATTGTCTGTGCAGAACCAGCAGCTGACACACCCATTTTTATTCTCATCATACCTCACAGCAAACATTGACAGCATTGCAGAATGAAACACTCAAGTATGGCACTGGGCCCTATCTAGATTGTTGCCATCTCCTGCAGAAATGTATACTTTTCTTGACTGTTTGTCCAATTTTAATAACTTCAATTCCTATTACAAATGGATTCAGCCAAACTGCAATTTAATTCTGGTAGACGTCCATAAAAAGCCAAAGCATGCTTCTTACATTTCCATAGTTGACAGCTCGATGTAATATGCTGCCCACTCGCCGCTCCCCTCCTCACACTCATCATAGGACTCAGAAAAGCATAGCTGCAGTCTTTTTTCCCGTTTTACTCTTCCAAGTTCTTCAAATTAAATATATGCCGAAGCTTTGTCTGTAAATGCAAGGTGATTCATGTATGAATCTATTACACAATGTAACAATGTTGAACTCGACAGAAAAAGTTTAATCTGTCTTAAAATTGAATAATAATGGAAAGATAGTCAGCAGTCTCCTGAGGAAGATAGAAGGATAAGGTATCAGATAAATGGTGAGAATGTCTCCTCACAGAGGAATCAAATATTTTTGGGAGTTGTACAGAGATTCATTCCCCCCTCCCCCCAATCGAAGATTGAAATCTGATCATAAATTTTTGATCCACTTAATGTTTAGGAGGAAATCAATGATTATGAGACAGCTATAACGTAAATGGCTACAATTATAAAAAGAATCTAAAAATGTAAGAAAAACATTTACACTTAGCAAATGCAACAACAAGCAGTATGCAGTTTATTTGAGCAATCAACTGCGTGGAGTATTGGTGGATACAGTTGTAGATGGCTGTACAGTACTCTTCAGACCAGCGTGTCCTGAGCAAAGTTGTGGTTCAAAAGCCATGTTACAATGTAGCTACAGAAGCGAAGACACATGCATCTCAGATTAAATGAAAACCAAAGTCTTGTCGATTAACAATCTGATCAAGTCCTAAGTGAATATAATGAGAGCAGTACAAGATACGTTTAATGAAACATTGAAGTAAAATTGTACGTAACAGTATGACCAAAAATAAATTTTATGTAGTGTTGATATCATGTTATGTTAATTAATACATCAGTCATCTATTATACCCTCAGTCGCTGATCATATAGCCACCAAAGTGGAGGCTGACACAATGAAGGAAACATTAAATTCTGTCTTGTGAAGTTATTTCACTGAGGAATATTGTTCTGCACCTACATCTGTACCATGCAAACTACTGTGAGGAACATGGTGAAATATACATCCCATTGTATCAGTTACTAGGACTTTCTCCAGTTCCATTCACGTATGGACCATGGGAAGAATGACCGCTTAAATGCCCAATTAGACTATTCTTGTCTTCACAATCCCAATGAGAATGAAGCTTGAGTGGGTGGGGATTTGTCATATATTCAGGGTGTATACGCCCCGGGAGATCCAGGAAAAACCCGGGAATTTTTTAGAGCTCTGGGAATTTTTCAGAGTTATAGTTCTCAATTAAATTTTTCTAATTTTCACTGCTAATAGCTGATAGTCTAACCAAGAATACTACTCTACCTCGCTACTGCAGAATTATATTGCATCAATAAAACATAAACGAGAGAAGAAAATTAAGTAAAACTTAAGTTGCAAAGGAAATAACAAAACAAATCACACACACACACACACAAATGTCTGCCAACAACAAAGCGTGTTAAAGGCAATAGGATGAAAGACTATGCAGTACTTCATAACAGCAAACTGCTTGCGATGGGTGTGACGTCACAACTGTTTATGTTAGCTTCATTAGAGAAGATGCCAGTCGCATATGAACAGTACATTCTACCGCTTCTGGCCACTTGGAAGTGTGGCTGTAGCAAGCAGCCAGATGCTACCCGGAAATTTTTTTCTAGCACACAGTGTTTACATTTAGTTATTTTGCTGTTTCCTCTTCATTTACAGATCTAAAGTCATAAAAACAAAATGGATTTCTGTGGCTGGGAGCCATCAATTCGCCTTGCAGAACAATGAAGTTATTTTCGTCGGTTAGCTAAAGAAATTTGGTTGTTGTTAATCTTTTCCGCTGAGACAGTCAATTTATTTGAAACGAAGTGTTACGTTCCATACTATTGGCTATTTTCAACTGTTTGCTGGATTTCAAGTGTATGTTTTCATCTTCTGGCACGTATGGAATTATCGATAAAATGAATTGAGTGTATGGCATCGTTGGCCGGGAGGCTCCTATTCGGGGAAGTTCAGCCGCCAGGTGCAAGTCTTTATTTCATTCGACGCCACGATAATAAAGAACCAGACACGAGATAATGCAGTATTGGTACTCCAAGAAAATTTACATCCAGAAAACCGCACTGAAAAGCTAATATCAGGTTGGGGCCTACTTCATTGTGAATCTGGACATACAAATGTACACTTTAAGCGGAATAGGGTATTTTAGTATGGTTTACAAAATTCCGATGCTCTTGGATTATCATGTGGTGTTCTGTTTCTTTTATTACGTTATGTAAGTTCTCTTAATGCGTTAAACGTACTTACATAAAGCGTGCGCAGGGGCAGTAACAACTGTTTTCTGGCTGCCAATGGCAGCTGATAGTTTGAAACTGTTAGTGTAAATATCCTTTTACAAAAGATGAATTATGTTGCATATGAGAATGTGCGATGAGTTTCTTAAACCATAGACCGTTTGACTGTCGTTTTAAACTTAAAATTTTACTGGCAAATTTGTGTGATGTATCTTAAAGTGTAACACATGTAAAAAAAGACCAATTGAAACCTTAGCTTTTCTGGTGGCTAATTGATCTTCGAGAGCAGTATTATATGTGAAAGCGTACCTTCCCTTGCAGCCACACTTTTATATTAATTTAAATAATTAACTTTTCCTACTCATGTGTTTGTGCTATTTAACAGCGATGTTGTTGTTGACTGACTACATCGCGTGTTCTATGCTCTGAATACCTGCTTTCATTAGCTGGCAAGATCACGTGGCATGACCTATGACTGACTTACAAAAGCTCATCGCAATCTCGATTTCAATGCTTCGGAAACTAACTTGCCGAGTTTGGTGGAAATTCGAATTTATACTTTTGTAATATGAAAATATGCAGCATACTTGTGGCTGCATATAATTTTTTTTCACCCCACTCGTGGTCGTTTACTGATGTGCCGGGAATTTCAGGCCAGTGCATGAAACCTTACCCCTTCAAAGGGTTGATAACTTTAACGGCCCCGAGGGAACATGTCCTGTCATTTAACATGGAGAAAGTGTATTTTCGTTTGGGAGAAAGTGTGTTTTTAACCGGGAAATTTGGGAATTTTTTTTTTACTTGTCCATGTATACACCCTGTATATTGCTTAATTCATCACTTGAGTTGGTTTTTGAAACTTTGTAAGTACATTTTCACAGGATAATTTACATCCGTCTTCAAATGTCAGCGAGTTCAGTCCTTTCAGCACCTTCAGGACATGCTCTCTTGGGTTGAACATTCATGCTGCCCCTTTTTGTGTCCATTCAGTATCCACTGTTATTCCTGGTTGGTATGGGTCCCACACGCTTGAGCAATATTCTAGGGTGGGTCAAATGAGTGTTTTGCATGCAGTCTCCTTTGTAGACCAACTGCACATCAGTAGTAATCTACCAATGAACTGCAGTCTGCCTTCCTCCTGCTTTACTTACAACTTAGACTATGTGATAGTTGTTTTTCATATTCCTACAAATTGTTAATCCTAGGTATTTTTATGAGTTGCCCAATTACAACAGCGACTCACAGGTACTACAGTCAGAGGACAGTAGGTATCTTCATTCCATGAAGTGCATCATATTACATTACTGAACATATAAAGAAAGTTGCCAATCTTTGCACCACTTTGCTGGTTGAATATTTGCACAGCTCTTTCAGAAAGTGCTGCGTTATAGATAACTGTGTTCTTGAAAAGTCTGAGGTTACTATTAATATGTGACTCTCCATCCAAGATAATTTACTGTATCCTCCCTACCAAAAATTGCTCAGTCCAGTCACAAGTTTCACATGATACCCTGTATGATAATAATGTTGGTAATAAGCATGGATGTGGTACTGAGTCATATGCATTTTGAAAATCGAGGACTACTGTGTCTGCCTGACTGCACTGCTTTCATCAATGGCTTTCTGTATGTGATGTGAGAAAAGTGCGAGATGGATTTCACATGTGATGTTTTTGGAATCCACGCTGGTGGTTTGGTGGCCATTCTGTTAGAGATACCTCATTACATTTGAACTATTCTACAACAAATATACGTCATGGATATTGGGCAGCAGTTTCGTGGATCCCTTGCTACCGTTCTTATAGATGAGTGTGGCCTGTGCTTTTTCCTAACTGATGGACAATATTTTTTATGAGAGGGATCTAAGGTAAATTATGCTTAAGAGGAGGCTAACTCAGCCAAAAATTCAGTATAGAATCTGATAGGGGTTGCCAAAGGCCCTGAACCTTCATTCAGTTTTAACAATTTCAGATGTGTCTCAGTGCCACTGACATTAATATCTATTTCTCATCTTTTCAGTAATATGAGGAATAAATGGAGGAAATACTCCTGGGCTTTCCTTTGTAAAAGAACATTTGAAAGTGGAGTTGAATTCTACAGTTCCTCCTCTCAATAAATGTATGAACACAAAAATGATATATATTCAGATAAGTTAACATAGATCAGAAAATTAACTGCTTGACAGTGAAAAGCAGACTGGGTCTGATTGGAGTACCTTCAACCAAAAAGAAAAAGAAAAGTTGTGGAATGCAGTTTATGCCCATGTAAACAGAAACATCTCTGTAGGAATGAATTTTCTTTTCTGAAGAAAGCTTATATGTAACTGTCTTTACAGTGAATAGCTCTCTACTCTTTTCATACTATGTTGATATTCCATCCTGGACTTTCCTTTGTGAGCTTTCATCCAAATATTTAACACAGCTACATTGTTGGAACACACAGTCTGGATACTCACACACACACACACACACACACACACACACACACACACACACACACACACACAGTTTAAAGAGTGATATAAAATACCAAACACTTTGATGTACTGCTGATTAAGTGAATGGATCTGTGGTTAAACGTGGATTAACAGCACATAAAACAGAATTCCCTGGTATATATTCACCAAAGTGCATTAACTGCCAAGGTGACCAGAACTTTCCTACAAAATTGATATAGAATTCAAACAACAGAAAGTCAGAGTTGGAATATCAACAATGTTCTGAAAGGATAGATTACTGCCACGTTGAATTGCAGGTTCTTGAGAAAACAATATGCGCACACCTCTCTCTCTCTCTCTCTCTCTCTCTCTCTCTCTCTCTCTCTCTCACACACACACACACACACACACACACACACACACACACACAACTTAGTAGAAGTCAGTGCAAATTGTAAAACCAACAGATGGTCTTCACAGAGGTTGAGAGAAAGGGATCAGAAAATCCTCAACAGTAAATGAATCTCATCCTACATCAGAGCATACAGTTTAAGAATTGACATAGAGCAGGTACAACTCTTAGCTTAGGAAAGGCCATTTGGTACACACATTTCAAGGATTCTGGCACTCCCATCCTAAGAGAGTATGCCCTGCACAAGAAATATTAGCTTTGTGATTAGAGAGCAAAGTGCAGTATGACCATATTCACAAATGATATTAATCACTACAGATTTACTAACTCACCGCCAACTTGTAAGTAGCAATTGTGATATTTCCCCAAGATTGTATGTTCAGTGTATCTCCCAACATATGGCCCACTTATCAGAGAGGCTCTCAGGGAAATAATTCAATTTATTTCATCTATTGTTGCTCCCTAGGGATGTTAATGCTCATCATACTCCCTGGAATTTCACAAAAACTTGCTCCAGAGGCCAAGAACTAGTCTCATGTCACAAAATTGGTATCTGAAGCAGGAACCACGCAATGAACATCAGCTCAGAAACGGGGGACTCCAACTAAATATCCCTTCCACAATTAAACGAAATATATGCTTGACATCACTCAGGTATGGGAGTGATCTAGTGGATTATGTAATATAGAAGTAAAAACTTCAGCAGCCAAGGCCACTAATTATAACTTTATTTGTACTGACTGGTTTTGGCAGGTCTGAGGTGCTATCATTGGATCTGTAACTCGTGTAGATCAAAAATTGCAAGCATAATCAGGTCAGATATTATAAGGCGGGGTACATATTTTCACAAAATGTATATGTACAACATACTTTATACAAATACACCTCAATAATTGACCATCATATGCGCAATTTATAATGTTAAGCACAACAGATGAGACAAGACTGAGGATCACAAGTTAAAGCAAAAATGTCAATGTGCCTCCTGCTGGTAGTTCACGCCTTAAGACATTAAATTTGTACAAGCAGCACACCATAATGTAGTAATCTATATATGTGTCAGTTGGATTAGGAGGTGACAAAGTAAGTGTTCAAAACACTAATACCTTTGGATAAAGTATTAATATTCTGTATGTGTGTCTTCTCATCATTAAAGGCCAATAACTATGAAACTACAAAATCACACTTCTTTGGACACTGAAATGAAGAGTATCCTTTTGCCAGTAGCAGTTAAATTTAGGTAGTGAATGGGACTGCTTTGGGATGCTGCGAAATATTTAAAGAAGATAGCTTTACAATTTTGTTGTTTCTAAAGCTCCAAAAATAAAAGTGAATAAGGTATCTCAGTTTTACTGTCTAATAACATTTAAAACTCCACTGTTGAAATCATTTTGTGAAAGATTTCAATTTGTAGTTTATTTATTGTTAATTTCTTTTTTTTGCTGTTGTCCAGGGTGGTACATTTTCCATATCAAATCTTGGAATGTATGGAATAAAGAATTTCTCAGCAATTATCAACCCACCACAGGCTTGCATTTTAGCAGTAGGAGGAACTGAAGTGAGGCTTATCCCTGATGACAAAGCTGAAAATGGGTAAGGACATTACTTTCACACATTAGATTGCCTGAATAGTCCAAATGTGTGCGCGCTCATTTTGTTGAGTAGCTTACAATTAATTGCCTGCATAAGACATAAGTGGTAGTTATGTAAGCTCCATTCAAATTGGTACTAAAGAAATCATTTTGCTGTGTATATAAGAAAATACTCTTGTTCTCATGATAGTTAATTAATAATAAAGTAAAATTGCTGGATTGTGTCAAAATGTAAGTGTCTTCTGTTACTACAGCTTCCGTTTTTAATATGAATGTGGTCAACCATAGATACAGGAAAATGTAGCTCATATTGTCTCCATTTTGGATTTCACAGGTATAAACCAGCCAGTTTCCTCTCTGTGACATTGAGTTGTGATCATCGTGTGGTGGATGGCGCAGTTGGTGCAATGTGGTTATCAGCATTTAGGCAGCTAATAGAGAAGCCCCATACAATGCTGCTGTAACCTCTTCCATTCCTGGCAATTTGTCTAGTCTGTGGATTTAAAACCTGTGTATTTTACACTGCCGATATTATAAGACTCGTCAACAATTAACTTTGTGAAAGGTACCTCAGTTACGGAGTCTCAGTGAATTGTGTGTGTCCTTTGTGTGTAATAGTTGGATGCATACTTCTGAAATATGCATTTGTTAGAAAGTGTATTGATTATGCATTTTACTGTGTATCATGTGCACCTTTTATTTGCAGAATACGATCTTTAATGATCGTAATGCATATAACTTGTCATAACTGGGAACAGTTGTCATAATATGCTGTCAAACAGTATATAATCCCAGTTTTTTTGTTGATGATGATCCTCTGGATTTGTATATAATTGTTGAAATACAGAAATAATTTATTGTGTTCCAGAATCGTCTATCAGTCTCTGAAAATCTAGGCATCTCATTTTTTATGTGTAAAAATTGTCAATAACAAATTTGAAAATCAGTACTGTGGTTGTGTAATTCATGGATGAAATCTGTTAGCTATAATCCCCATACCATAACATACCACCTCTTTGTGGTTTACTTTTATGCCTAGTGCACTGAATCTGAATGCTTGAGCTGACCCTGCCCTATGGTATGTATACATCATACATTCAGTTATTTGCACATTAACTGCTTAATCTCAATTTAGTTCATTTTATACTTCTAATGCAGTTCCAAACTGAGCCTTCAATGACAGTTTGAAAATCAATTGGCCACAGTTAGAGAACAGAATGTGGAAGGGACCTCTTAGACGGCATTAGATATAGTCAGTAATTCATGTGAATGCCATGTTCTTTCACGAATGTTGTGGCAAATATCTTTGATATTTCAACAACAGATACGTCATTATCAGGTATGCAGGCTGGCTGTCAATCACCTTTTATACTTTTTGGTGATCATCACTCCTTCCACTCACCTGGAGACAGTGCAGGTATTATGTTCTTGGTTCACACACTAATAACACTATCTGTGCACTGTCACTTTGTATGCACCACCAGTGTATCTATTGTCCATCATATTGGATTTATGTTTGTCAGTACCCTTTGCATTACTCAGGTTTCTATGATTTCAATTTCAATGGATTATTTAATTATGCAATTCCATAGTTTCAGGGCTATGTCTGAATCATTCATTATAACCATTGAAGTAAAATAAAAAAATGGAAAATCCAGGATGGAATGTAACAATACCAGAGAAGGAAATTCAGGGAGTGTCTAGACTGTTGACTTCCCTGGCTGTTTTAAATGTATTCAGCACAGTATTCTTCCACAGTGCTGACCATGTGGTCTACATATGACAGGGAAAGGATATGGTAAACTACTCACTTTCAATGAACCAAACTGACTTTATGCTGCTTAGGAACTATCTAATTGTAGGTGGAACATAAATCACACCGTTTGCTTTTCCGTACTTGGTTGATATTGCCACAGTCAAACAGTAACACGTAGAAGAAAGGAGGTGGCTTGTACCTTCTGTCTCCTGAGTTGCCCCACAGTCCACTGTTAAAGATGGGAAAAAATGATGAATTTGCTATTCATTGTAACCATTGAAGTAAAATCAAACAATGGAAAATCCAGGATGGAATGTAACAATACCAGAGAAGGAAAGTTGCTACTCACCATATAGCGGAGATGCTGAGTCGCGATAGGCACAACAAAAAGTTTCACACAATTGTAGCTTTTGGCTATTAAGGCCTTTGTCAGCAGTAAAACACACACACACACACACACACACACACACACACACACACACAACTTGCACACACGTCTACAGTCTCAGAGAGCTGAAACCACACTGCGAGCAGCAGCACCAGTGCATGATGGGAGTGGCGACTAGGTGGGGGTAAGGAGGAGGCTGGTGGGGGGAAGGGGAGGGATAGTATGGTGGGAGTGGCGGACAGTGAAGTGTTGCAGTTTAGACAGGGGCAGGAGAGAAGGTGCGAAGGGTGAGGGGTAAGTAGCAGAAAGGAGAGAAATAAAAAGAAATTAAAAGACTGGGTGTGGCGGTGAAATGACGGCTGTGTAGTGCTGGGATGGGAACAGGGAGGGGGCTGGATGGGTGAGGACAGTGACTAACAGGAGGGTTATGGGAACGTAGGATGTATTACAGGGAAAGTTCCCTCCTGCGCAATTCAGAAAAGCTAGTGTTGGTGGGAAGGATCCATATGGCACAGGCTGTGAAGCAGTCATTGAAATGAGGGCTATCATGTTTGGCAGCGTGTTCAGCAGCAGGATGGTCCAATCGTTTTTTGGCCACAGTTTGTCAGTGGCCGTTCATGCAGACAGACAACTTGTTGGTTCTCATGCCTACGTAGAATGCAGTACAGTGGTTGCAGCTTAGCTTGTAAATCATGACTGGTTTCACAGGCAGCCCTGCCTTTGATGGGATACTATTACAGGGGTATGAGCCATGAGGTAAGGGATTGTGAGCAGGGGTTGTGTAAGGAAGGACGAGTATATTGTGTTGGTCCGGTGGATGGCGGAATACCACTGTAGGAGGGGTGGAAAGGATAGTGGGCAGGACATTACTCATTTCAGGGCATGACAAGAGGTAATCGAAACCCTAGCGGAGAATGTAATTCAGTTGCTCCAGTCCCAGATGGTACTGAGTTATGAGGGGAATGCACCTCTGTGGCCGGATTGTGGGACTTTGGGAGTTGGTGGGGGACTGTAAAGATAAGACACAGGAGATTTGTTTTTGTACAAGGATGGGAGGATAATCACGGTCAGTGAAGGCTTCAGCGAGACCCTCAGTATATTTTGAGAGGGACTGCTCATCACTGCAGATGCGACGACCTTGGGTGGCTAGGCTGTACGGAAGGGACTTTGTGGTATGGAATGGGTGGAAGCTGTCGAAGTGGAGGTATTGCTGATGGTTAGTAGGTTTGATATGGGCGGAGGTACTGATGTAGCCATCTCTGAGGTGAAGGTCATCTAGGAAGGTGGCTTGTTGGGTTGAGTAGGACCAGGTGAAGCAAATGGGGGAGAAGTTGTTGAGGTTCTTTTGTGTGTGTGTGTGTGTGTGTGTGTGTGTGTGTGTGTGTGTGTGTGTGTGTGTGTGTGTATGTGTGTGTGTGTCTACTGCTGACAAAGGCCTTAATGGCCGAAAGCTATAATTGTGTGAATCTTTTTGTTGTGCCTATCGCGACTCAGCATCTCCGCTGTATGGTGATTAGCAACTTTCCTTCTCTGGTATTGTTACATTGGAGTAAAATATCATTTCAAAATCTAGTTCAGCTGTTAAGCTTTCGGCATCCAATGGGTTACTAACATTTTATATCAATGTTTGATAACACTTCATCTACGATGGTGATCCGTCGATCATCTCGAACGAGTGTGTTCGCATGCTGCGCCATTGCAGGAGTCACAGCTGTGCACGGCCGGCCCGCACGCGGGAGATCAGACAGTCTTGCTTGACCTTGCGGCGATGATGACACACGCTTTGCCCAACGACTCACCGTGCTTTTGTCCACTGCCAGATCACCGTAGACATTCTGCAAGCGCCTATGAATATCTGAGATGCCCTGGTTTTCCGCCAAAAGAAACTCGATCACTGCCAGTTGTTTGCAATGCACATCCGTTACAGACGCTATTTTAACAGCTCCGTACAGCGCTGCCGCCTGTCGGAAGTCAATGAAACTATACGAGATGAAGCGGGAATGTTTGAAAATATTCCACAAGAAATTTCCGGTTTTTTCAACCAAAATTGGCCGAGAAAAAAAATGTGTTGCATTACTTATTGAACTGCCCTCGTATACTGAATGGTTGTGACTGTCTGCTTGCAGAAACAGGTTCATATGTGTGAATTTGCAGTGAACACTATGCCTAAGTGTGGAATCCACTGTTTTCCCAATTAACATATCTAGAAATGGCATTTTTCCTTCTGATTCCCCTTACCTTCAACAGTGAAGGTTTGGAGGTTCTGAATTTAGCCTTTGTAGGAAACTATCAGGATTTTTTTGCCACTTATGACTTCTTTCAGCTCTGGCAGTTCTTGCTAATCTGAAAAATGCCGAATTGCACCATGATTCGGAGTCCACATTAACACGTTCCCTGTGGCTCAGCCCACCATGTTTCACGATGCAATTCTTCCCACCTGATAGGTGTGAATTTTGGTGACTTCCCGAAATTGCGGAAGCAATTATTATGTCAAATTTTAAGCTGCAAAGGGCTCAAAGTTATATATTTAGTTACCAGGAGATAAATAATTCAAATATGTTATTGCTTCCATTCAGCCACCGGTGGCCTGATAACTTTTTCGTGCTGGATTTCAATTGTTGGGGTAATCTGTGTTCCTTTTGTGTTGTGCTCTTTTAGTGCCAAATGCTACAGAAAACAAGTCACTTATTTTTGTATATTGAAACACACATCCTTACTTAATTGGATAGAAAAAAATCTACTCAACAAGTGGCAGCAGAAGACACACACTTCTCAGGCTGGAACAACCGAGTGTGCCGATGATGTTCCACACATGGAATTGATGCTTTGAATCGCTTTTTAGATCATTTTAATTGTCTACACCCTAGTATTCAATTTACTATGGAAGTTGAAAGTGATTGTTAACTTCCATTTCTTGATGTTTTAGTTCAAAGAAAGGACGATGGGACTTTTAGACACATGGGACTTTTGGACAAAGTGTGTATCGGAAACCTACTCATACTGACCGCTATCTTCATGTGACCAGCTGTCATCCACCACACCAACGTAGTGGAGTTTTGCAGACTCTGGTGAGAATAGCTTATGCTCTTTCTGACGAGGAACATTTGAAATAAGAACTTGATCATTTGAAGATTGTTTTTAAACTGAATGGATATACAGAACAACAAATATGCCGTGCTCTTCAGTTTGGTCCGTCACGCGAGCCAATAGAAGATACTTTTGAAGCTGTTGCTTATTTACCCTTTGCAGGAAGTATATCATCCAAAATTTCAAGAATTTTAAGAAAATATGATATTAAAAGTGTTTTTATACCGGTGGCCAATACTAGAGCACTTCTTGGCTCAGTTAAAGATAATTTGGGCTTAAGGAAGCCTGGGGTTTATGGAATTCCATGTTACTGTGGATAGAAGTATATTGGTCAATTCAGGACGAGTGTGTGGAACATCGTCGGCACACTCTGTTGTTCCAGCCTGAGAAGTCGGCAGTGGCAGAACACTGCCTCAACAAAGGACACAGGATGATGTATGACAGGACACAATTGATCTCTCCTGCTTCTCCCTATTGGGAATGTGTTCTTAAAGAATCCATTGAAATTAGATTATCAGGTAATATTATTAACAGGAATAAAGGTTTTCCTGTAAGTGAGATATGGAATCCGATTTTGTCCAACATTAAACAACGACGGTCTTCTTTTCAATCATTGGATTCTTCCAACTAGTGCTGTTGCGATTTGTCGTTCTTGCTGTCTTCTCCAACCAGCACGCTGCGTGTCTGCTTGCCGCCAGGAGGCACTGTCCATCATCTCGCGCATGTGTGGTGCTCTGTCCGTAGTGTATAAAGGTTTCCATCGTTGTGGCTGGAATTGAGTTCTGGCGAGGCAGTGCACGAGCATTAAGTCACCTGAAGATGGCGGCCAGCTGGTCCACCGAAATATTATGTCTGGACGACATTATTTGGCTGCAAACCTGTGATGAGTATCATCTGCAGAGTAACTTTCAAAATGCTCTAACCTCTGGAAGAGATGCAATTGATGACTCTGTGATTACTCAGTGAGGAAGATTGGTTTTTAGGCAGTATATCCCCAACAAGTCTCACAAGTATGGTGTAAAACTGTACAAACTTTCTACTGAGGAAGGCTACACTTTTGCCTTATGTATCTATCAATAGAAAGACAACAAACTGAAAGGTGCAGGTCATGCTGAGGCTATCTCTATGGAAATGTATGAGCGTCTTTTTGGAAAAGGTCACATTTTTTATACTGACAGTTTCTATACAGGCATTTCTCTAACACATTAGTTGTTAGATAAAACTACACTTCCCTGTGGAATAATTCGTCCAAATAGAGCAGGACTCCCCAAGGATGTTGTCAAGAAGCAGCATAAAAAGGGGGAAATATGTGGAGCAGAGAACAATAATGGAGTCAAAATTTTTTTACTGGATGGATAAAAGGAGATTTTATGATTTCGTCGGTTTCTGAACATACTGATTTTTTAGGGAGCCCCGGGAAAAAACAACAGACTGAGAGAAGTCGTAATGAAACCAAAGGCTGTGGTGGGTAAATGACAAAAAAGGCATTGATATTAGTGACCAGATGTCTTCGTATTATTCACCATTGGGGGACGGGGTGAAATGGTGAAGAAAAGTTGCAACGGAACTTTTACTAGGGACCTCTGTAGTAAACACTTAGACTCTGCATTGTGAAAGGAGAACAAAATCATTGCAAAATTTTAAAGAGTGCATTGCCTTGTATTTATGTGGATATGCTACCTGTGCCACTCGTCCATCAAGAAAGTAAGCCTATGCTTTGGGAAAAATGGAGGGACTAGTAAGAAAATTTTGGCGTCCCAGCACATTGTGCTACAAAAGGATTTTTGCTTAGGAAGGCAAAAAACGAAGCAGACAACAAAACAAAGAGAGTTAAAATCTTCTGCAATGACTGCCCAGGACAACCTAAAATGTGCATCAGTTTTTTCACTGAAAACCACATCCAGGAATGACTTTTAGACTGCAGTGTTCAAACAGTGCAAAGGTTGTGTTCATAAGTATTTTTTGTATTGTTTGTATATGTTGTTTATGTGTTTTGCAAATAAATTAGTAGGGTAAAATGCCCTTCAAAAATGAACAGGAGACAATAAAACCAAGAATGACTTTTTAAGACTGCTGTTATTAAAGAGTGCAAAGTTTACATGAAAACAATTTTTTCTATTGTTTCCTGATTTACCAAATAAAGCAGTATGGTAAAAAAATGTCCAACAAAACCACATTATTTGAGGTTCATTTCAGGGCCTACCTGGCCACTACTGCAGCAGTATATGCAGCAATATGTCCCCTTTATTATAGACAACCCAGCAAGCACTTACATGGTGAAGTGATGTCGTACACAGGTATAATTAAACTTGCGACATTCAGGACACCAGTGACCCGAGCCACATTTCAGCGAAGTTTTCATCAGGTCACCATTGGGTCAGTACACAATACAGGTTAAACATCAAATCTTCCTCCACATGGAACGTGTCAAATTATCAGTCATACGTAAATGCCTAAGTCAGGTCAAAGAGAAGAGGAAGGCGACGGCACACTGTCTCCAATAGGACCAAGCCAAATATAGTACTATGCCGTTCAAACCAACTTTTGTGTTGGACAGCTTTATTTTACTGTTAGTTGGAAAGCCCTGACATCTGATGTCACTGGCTTCCCAAGTTCAATGATTGTTTAGCATCGGATTCATGTATCTGTTGCTGAGATACAAGTACAATACGGTAATGTCTTCTTGTTCTCCAAATTCACAATGTGGTGAGTCCACCCTCCATATTCGGTGTGTGTGTGTGTTGTTTGAAGTACTAATAACTGACGTTTAGGCATTTAAAGCACTTACGACAACTTTAGATGTCCTGCAGTTACATGAAATCTTAATGATACAATCTATTTGTACAAGGGGGCTTTCAATAAATACTGCAACATTCTTTTTCTCTTTTCTGAAAGCAGGTTGGTGGTGTTTTTCGGGCTGTTGGGAGGGCGAGAAAGAACAGTCCAATGAAGTTTTATGAGCTCCTCTTAGGTGTGCAGACATCCGTGAGCCCTTGCGTTTTCATGGAGGAGGAGACTTTTATTTGAATTTTTGTCGTGACGAACATGCTGAAGTCATTTTTTCAATTTCCAGAGGGTAACACAATATACTTCAGAGTTGACCATTGCACCATGAGGGAGGACATCAAACGGAATAAATCCCAGAAGTCCATCACCATGACTCTACCTGCTGAGGGTGTGGCTTTGAACATCTGTGACAAAAAATTTTCGCAATCAGTCTCTTAACAAGTGAGCAGTTTCACACAGATGGTCCTTCATTGCTCTTTATGGTCTTCTGTTATGCAGTGAGAAACCCAGTGGGCACAAACGTTTTACCTCAACTGGTAAGCAAGTCCGTCAACCCTGCAGAGATGTCCAGTTGTGCAATCAGGTGTTTGATTGTGATCTGTCAATCGCCTTTATGAATATGTCCACAAGTTCCAACATTGAAGTAGTCGCAAGCAAGTGCCTATGGATATCTAAGATGCTCTGGTTTTCCACCAAAATAACTCAATGCCAGCTCTCTATTGGAACGCACCTCAGTTACAAATGCAATTTTGAAGGTTACGTATAGGTCGCCATGTATTGGAACTTCATGAAATTATAGGGACGGATGCAAGAATATTCCCCTGTGTTTTACAAAAAGTCAACTTTTTTTCAATCGAAATTGGCCGAGAGGAAAAAAAAGTGTTGCATTACTTACTGAACGCGTTTCATACACCAGTGAAACGCAGATATACATCTGTGTTCTTCACTATAATAATGATCTGATGCTCTGTGGTAGCACTAGACGTTTTGTATTCTGTCCCATTTTTCTTTTACATTAAAAAATCTGGTATGAAATCTATCATATTGCTGACTTCCCATGGTAACCACTTCTTTTGCTAACATATCAACCACTTCATTCTGATGAAGTCAACAATGGCCTGTTCCCCATACAAAAATAACTTGGTTATCTTTCTGGTTATCTTTCTCCAATTACTCTACATGTTATGTGGGAATATATTGTACAGCAGAGAGGTGTTATGACATTCTGTGTGGTGGTTTTTAAATACTTTTAGTGTCTGACAGTATGAGAGTCTTCTGGTCAATATTCTGTTAAGCATACTCCAGTGCCAACAAAGTTGCTGTTGCTTCTGATTTTGTAAAAAGTGTTCCTTGGTGTGTGTGTGTGTGTGTGTGTGTGTGTGTGTGTAGGAAGGGAGTTGTACCTCTGCATCTGTATTAGGGTTTTCTTATCCTCAACCTCCAGATAATCTAAGATGAGAAGAAGTGTACCCGTCCCATTTTTTCGTGTCATATTTATCTAAAAAGCTCTTCCCCCATGCTGTCTATTGCTCTTGCTGTTTTAAATTGGCAAGTTTTCATTACGAACTTAACAACTACGAACCATTGGTGAAAATGGAATGGAGAGTCCAGTACTTTGATCAGCAGGCTGTATTTTGTCAGAATTTACACACTTCTTGGTTTGGAAAGAGTGTCTCGTGCGAGACTTGAAGTTAAATGAAACCAAGCTGTGCAGTGACATATTACTTGAAACTACAGAAAATACGTGTAAATAGCACTAGTGTCAGGCAGCAAATGGTCAGTCTTGAATAAGCACACTAATGTTATATTCCCTTTCTTTTTCTGACCTAATATTTTCTGATAACTCATTATACACACATTTAAGTGCTACAATATAAACAAATTCTTTGTGATTTCAATTAATGTATGTTGGCTTCACTTGGCTAACAATTCAATGAAAGAATTATTTTATTAAATTATTATTCAGAATTCTTTCAAGTATGTGAGAGATTGGTTTATTACAATATGTACTTATTTCAGAGCCAAAGCTCCCTCTTTAGGGAACTAATTGAAATATTCATAGTGACCGTAGTCTCCATAAGACTTCAGTTTGAAGAAACAAAATTTTAAAGGTACCTCATATAATGGAAATTGCAAGAATCATCCTGCCTGGAGTTTATCATGAATCCTCACACAAGGCTCAGCAATCTCATCAGCTACATTCCACTGTCTGTAAAGTAAGTAAAACCATTACCAGTGGCCACGACTATGACTCAACATAAGTGATTTCAAAGTTTCCTAGTTAAAACAAGTTTATTTTGCCCTGCAAATCAGTCCTACCTATGAGGTGACTGGAACATTGGCCTAGGTGCTCAAAACTCCCACAGTAATTCTATAACAACACACACTGAAGTCCCCTTATAGCAGTTCAAAACCATATATTGTATCCAGTTAAAAGTTTCCCGATCTTACGTAGCCAATTCACTGTTCATCGAGCACTTACACCTTCCACAGTGACTTCTGGACAGGTACACGTGCAATGCTTCCTCACTCCCCAAAAAATGCCACCCTCTTCCAACTGCTAACTATATTTCACTCATTCATGTAAGCTACCACCTAGAGGCTGTAGTACTACAAAACTGTACTTAAAGAAATATCAAATAGTTCAGTTAGTTACTAGTTCTGCTATGTTAGAAGAAAAATAAAATATACTTTAAATTTTTTTAAATGCAATGCATAGCCTTTTCAGTAATGAAGATGATGTAAGTTTTGCTGTCGCTTTAATTTGCCTCTAATATGGCTTCAATAGGAAAACAAAAAATTCCAGTTAAAATGAAATTTAATACACTGCGCGACAAGACATCCACTTATGACACATGTAGTTGTGCCGTTGGATGTCCAAACTTACGTGGGTGACAGCAGAATTTCTGAAAATGTCATCGTAGAACTTGATTACAATACTTTCATCAACTCTATAAACTTGAGATAAGTTTGAATATTGAAATGCAATGGCAGTGGTCTTACAAACTTGGCTACAGAAACTAAGTAAATTGTTTCAAGAATCAGATGAAGTATATAAATCTCTTTAAATTTCCTGTTACTGAATTTGCTTCATTCAGACATGAAATGACATTCCTGGATGTTCTGTAGACTTTACACTGCATAGGAATTAACATACACTGAATACAATATACTTCTATTCAAGCCTTCTCAGTTGCCCCATTCAAAAGCTTATTATGTATAACTGCTTTAGAGCTTTTTTCAACTTTTGTCATGACTAAAAAAAAAATTTGCTTCCTCAGCCAGTCCTGTTTAGAGCCTTTCTTGTAGCTCCTTCTCTTGCCCCATATAGAAATTAAGCAGTGCGTTTTATGTCTTAAACACACTGGACTTGCATTCAGGAAAATGATGGATCAAACCCACATCTGGCCATCCTGGTTTAGGTTTTCCATAATTTCCCCAGATTGTTTGACGCAAATGCCAGGATGGTTCCTTTGAAAGGGCTTGACCAACTTCCCTCCCCATCCTTCCCAAATCTGAGCTTCAGCTCCATCTCTAAAGACCTCACTGCCCATGGGATGTTAAACACTAATCTCCCTCTCATGTCTTCATTTTGAGAAAATAAATACTTGCTGATTAAAAGAGACCACTCACAGTAAAGCAGGGGCATTAGTTGCTGAAAGGCTCACACAATAGAAAGAAAACTTTATAGCTTTCAACCCCTGGATGAACAGTGCCAGTTCTGGTCTTAACAGTCTGCCACCATATTTGTTGATCGAAGAGTCCTGTTCATAGTGTGTACTGCACTTCAGCATGTGGACTAGGTTGTGGGGTTGGGGTGGTGTCGGGGAGAAGGATTGGGATTGGGTGGCTAGCAGCTTGTAGGGAGGCAGCTGGTTTGTTAGCTAGGAATTTGGGACGGGGGGGGCCAGAACCAGTGGAGAGCGGCACATGCTGAAGGTGATGTCATTACGGGAACTGGTAGGGGGTGACAGGACAAAGGAAAGGAAAACAGTTGGATGGAGAGTATGAGGACAGTGGGTTACTGTAGACTGAGGACAGGGTGATTATGGGAGCAGAGGATGTGTTTTAAGAATAACTCCCATCTGCAGAGTTCAGAAAAGCTGGTGGTGGAGGGAAAGATCAACATGGCTTGGGTTGTGAAGCAGCCATTGAAATTGAGCATGTGCTCAGTTGCATGTTGTGCTGCTGGGTGGTCAGCTTTGTTCTTGCAACAGTTTGACAGTGGCCATTCATAATGTTGGGCAGCTGGGTGGTGGTGATACCAATATAAGAAGCTGTGCAGAGTTTGCAGCAAAGTTGGTATATAACATAGCTGCTCTCTCAGGTGGCCCAGCCTGTGAGAGGATCGGGTGGGTGGTTTGGACAGGTCTTCCACCTTGGTCTACCACTGATATGATTCTGTGGCAAGGGACTGGGAGTGAGAGTGGCATATGGATGGACTAAGATGATGTGTAGATTGGATGGGCAATGGAACGCCATTATAGTAGTGGTGGGAAGGATCTTGATTAAGTTCCAGTCCTGGTTGGGGTGGGGGGGGGGGGGGGTGCTCCTTTGTAGCCAATTCTTGGGAGAGTGTTAGGATATTGACAATGTAAGTATAGACCAGATATGGCTTGAATTCAGAGAAATAGTATCAACAGCATTTGTGAGATTTATACTAAATAAATTAACAAACAATGGAGCTGATAACCCACAGTACACAAAACAGGTCAGAAAGCTGTTGCAGAAACAATGAAGAATGCAAAACTGTTGCAGAAACAATGAAGAATGCATGCCAAATTATAACAAATTCAAAATCCCCAACACTGGTGATCTTTTACAGAAGCTCGAAATTTAGTGTGGACTTCAGTGTAAGATGCTTATTACAGTTTCCACAATGAAACTTTGTCACAAAACCTGGCAAAAGATCCAGAGAGATTCTGGTCATAAAGTATGCTAGCAGCAAGATGCAATCAGTACCTTCTCTGCGTGACAGAAATGGAAATATTATAAGTAACAGTGATGCTAAAGCAGAGTTACTAAACACAGCTTTCTGACATTCCTTTACCATAGAAGATAAAGTAAATATTCCAAAAACTGAATTGAGAACACCAGCCAACATGAGTAACTTGAAAGTAAATATGCTTGGAGCAGTGAAGCAGCTGAAGAAAAGCAAGTCATCCCATCAAGACTGTATATCAATTAGGTTCCTTTCAGAGTATGCTGATACAATAGCTCCATACTTAACAATCTTATACATCAAAAGATATGTACCCAAAGTCTGGAAAGTTGCACAGGTCACACCAGTATTCAAGAAGGGCAATAGGACTGATCCACTAAATAACAGGCCCATATTTCTGGTGTTCCTCAAGGTAGTATTATAGGCCTAGGCTTTCTGCTGTTCCTGAGCTACATAAACAAGTCAGGAGACAATCTGAGCAGCCGTTTTACGTTGTTTGCTGATGGTGCTGTCGTTTATGTGTAGTGAAGTCATCAGAAGATCAAAACAAATTGCAAAACGATGTAGATAAGAAATCTGTATGCTGCAAAAATCGGCAGTTGACCCTAAATAATGAAAAGTGTGAGGTTATCCACATGAGTGCTAAAAGGAACCCGTTAAACTTAGGTTACACGATAAATCAGTTAAATCCAAAGGCCATAAATTCAACTAAATACCTAGGAATTACAATTACAAACAACTTCAATTGGAAAGAACACACAAAATGTTGGAGGGGAGGCAAACCAAAGACTGTGTGTTATTGGCAGAACAATTAGAAAAATGTAACAGATCTACTAAAAAGACTGCCTACACTATGCTTGTCTGTCCTCTTTTGGAGTACTGCTGCACGGTCTGGGATCCTTACCAGTGAGGATTAACAGAGTACATCGAGAAAGCTCAAAGAAGGGCAGCACATTTTGTGTTATCAATAAATAGGGAGTGAGTGTTGTGGACATCATTAGGACCAAGACATTTCTTGTTGGGGTAGGAACTTCTCACGTAGGATCTTCTCACAAAATTTCAATCACCAACTTTCTCCTCCAAATGTGAAAATAGTTTGTTGATGCTCACCTACATAAGAGAGAAACAATCATCATAATAAAATAAGGGAAATCAGAGCTCGCACAGGAAGATATAGGTGTTCATTTTTTCTGCATGCTGTTAGAGTGTGAAATAATGTAGAATTAGTGTGAAGGTGGTCCGATGACCCCTTCTGCCAGGCAATTAAGTGTGATTTGCCCAGCAGCCGCGTAGATATGGCAAGAAAAACCTGTTTGTGGACTTTGTTTGAAGGGTAGTGCCTGTCTATTAAGGTGATTGTGAGACCTTCAGCATACAGGGCAAGGTAGTTCTCGTCACTGCAGTGGTTATGATGTATAGGAGGAATTTTTTGGTCTACTCCAGTCCTACCCCAACATAGGGTGGGCCACCTGTAAAAGCAGCATTTTCACACTCCAAAACACTGCATGGCTTTTTATGTCAATATGACTACCAACCAGCTGTCCACCAGGATGAATAGCCACTGCCAGCAACACAGGATCATTGACTCCCCATTTCTGACTATTTATACACACAGCGATATTCTGGGTTACTCAAGTGTCCAAATCAGATTATTGTGCCCACACAGAAGTTTTTCGGGTCAAGGTAAGTGATTGATTCCAGTGGATTTTTGGGTGTAATGGAATTTGGGAAGGTTGTGGGGGCTAGTTATTTTAGAGTTTTTTGTCGTATGGTGTAGTGGCGTGTGTTTATGTTTGGTGGTTTTCCGATCTATTTACGTTTGTTTTCATGTTTACATGATGACGTCATAGGAGCGGTATGGGAGTTGTTGTGAATGGTCGTTTCCGCCATATTGGTCAAAGCAGAGGGGTGGAATCGGACGCTTCCGTTATCCCCACTTTTCGAGCTAATCTGGGTGAGCTAAGCTCTATCAGTTGGCGTAATGGCTTCGATAACGGGAACAGAATTATTCTTGTGTTCAAAATACGTTCGTGAAACTGCAGACATCCAGAGTTCACACCAATAATTGAGGTCCAGGCAAGCAAACTGAATGTGCTGGTTTCCCATCATTTGAGAGATTGCAGAAGTATGTGGCTGAGGCTGCTTTTTTCATACATTCTAAATCATTTGTTGTTTCTGATGCCCGTTCCACAACACTTCTCAACTTCATTCATTGTATTTTCAAGCAATTGACCCCTCAGTGGTACTTCATGTGGCAGTTTGGTGGTGCACAGAGTTTGCTTCAATTTTCATACGAAATTAAGCAAAGTGACAGACACATCATAAACAGCAGGGTAGCTACTAGCTAATGTTGAGTGCAATGCATCTTATAGCAACAGGCGAAGACCGCAGCCTTCTATATGGAATACTGTCGGAGATACCGGGTGATCAAAAAGTCAGTATAAATTTGAAAACTTAATAAACCACGAAATAATGTAGATAGAGAGGCAAAAATTGGTGCACATGCTTGGAATGACATGGGGTTTTATTAGAACAAAAAAAAAAAAAACTAAGTTCACGAAATGTCTCACAGACGGCGCTGGAAAGCAAAACGTCAGTGAACGCGCATGACAATCTTGTATAAAAGGAGCTGTAATGAGAGAAAGAATCAGATGCACCAGCAGTCGCAGCAATTTGACGTTACCTGAAAAGGCACTTTTAGTGAAGCTGTATTATCAGAATGGGGAATGTGTTAGTTCAGCGTTACGATCCTATCGCCATAGGAAGGGGATTCGAATGGGTAAAGGTCCGTTGACAAATGCAGCTGTGGGGAGAAAGATTTCGAAGTTCGAAGCCACAGGTTGTTTAGACGATAGCCCCCGTAGTGGCCGACCGAGCACAAGGCGTAATGCTGCTGAGACCATTCAGGAAGAAATGGAGACTGTAGCAGGTTCGTCTATGCACGGGGAAGTCAGCACTCGTGCAGTTGCATGTCGCACCGGCATTCCACACACTACTGTTTGGTTGGCACTTAGGCGTACGCTCCGATGCTGTCCGTACAAAATCCATCGGCATCATGAACTGTTACCTGGTGATTTAGTGAAGCGGAGGGCACTTACGGTGTGTGTGTTTCAAAAGATGTCGGAAGATGACGATTGGTTCAGTAACGTGTTGTGGACCGACGAAGCTCATTTCACACTCCGAGGGTCTGCCAACGCCCGACGAGAAAGTCAGGGTATGGGTTGGATTTTACCACATCTGCCATTATCGGGCCTTTTATCTTCAAGAAAATGCGTGATTTTTGGTTTTGTAACTGCTACTGTGACGGGTGAGAGGTACGCCAATATGTTACAGAATTGCATCATCCCCTGCCTGGCTGATAAACACCTGCTGGAATGTACGATGTTTATGCAGGATGGCGCTCCACCCCATATTGCTAGACCCGCGAAAGATCTCTTGCGCGCGTCGTTTGGTGATGATCGTGTGCTCAGCCGCCACTTTCATCATGCTTGGCCTCCCAGGTCCCCAGACCTCAGTCCATGCGATTATTGGCTTTGGAGTTACCTGAAGTCGCAAGTGTATCGCGATCGACCGACATCTCTAGGGATGCTGAAAGGCAACATTCAACGCCAATGTCTCACCATAACTCCGGACATGCTTTACAGTGCTGTTTACAACATTATTCCTTGACTACAGCTATTGTTGAGTAATGATGGTGGACATATTGAGCATTTCCTGTAAAGAACATCATCTTTGCTTTGTCTTACTTTGTTATGCTAATTATTGCTATTCAGATCACATGAAGCACCAAAATCTGTCGGACATTTTTTGAACTTTTGTATTTTTTTGGTTCTAATAAAACCCCGTATAATTCCAAGCATATGTGTCATTTTGTACCTCTCTATCTACATTATTCTGTGATTTATTCAGTTTTCAAATTTATACTGACTTTTTGATCACCCGGTATATAGATAATAGAGATGCGTGCCCGAAGACAGGTAGCTTCACAGATGCACAAGTAATGTGATAAAATTAAAAATTAGATACGAGGGTGGTGCAGATATAAATTTTAGGCAGGAAAAATAATCTTAATTGCAAGTTGCATATATTTGTTCACAGTCCTCCCTTAAATGTGGACGTAAAACCTCCAACAAATGATGTGATACGAAAATTCCACATTAATCTTGCAGAAGTAATTTTGGAAGTACATTGCAAAGAAGTAAAGGATAGGTATTATCACAAAAACATCACTTAATGTGCCTGTCAGTTAAAACAATGGCACTTTTCAAGTTCAGTATACGGGGGCTGTTCAAAAAGTAAGGTGACTTTTCAAATTGAGTGGGCAACGTGCATTCGATTATCGATCTCTTTTTTGTTGTATTGGTACATATGTCCCAAATGTATGCTCACAGTTTCAAGTCTACACTGTACAGGATATCCCGTTTCTTTTTGACAGATAGAGATATTATACAAGATTTAGTGTGCTTGGTGATTTTCCATTATTATACAAAGTGGAGCAAAGAATTTGCATCAAATTTTGTGTGAAAAATGGAATCAAGGGCTGCAAAACACTTGATGTGTTGAGTGGTAAACCGTGAAAGTGCTAAAAATAAATAAATAAATAAATTAAAAAAAAAAAAGTTTACAAGTGGTACAAGCTCTTCCGAGATGGCCAAGAAGGCGCCAATGACGAATCTCGCGCCCCAGCACATCAAGAACTGATTATAACATTGAAGCTGTGAAGAAAATGGTTTTGGAAAATCGTTGAATTACCGTTAGAGAAGTTGCTGAGGATGTTGGCATGTCGGTCGGCTCGTGTGATGTAATTTTTTTCACATGTTTAAGGCATGAGACAGGTGTCAAGGAAGTTTGATCGAAAACTTCTCAATTTTTATCAGAAGAACCGTCACATGAGCATCGCTCAGGAGCAATGACGTCAATGATGATCCAGATTAGCTCAAAAGGGTAATAACTGGTAACAAAACATGGGTTTACGGTTATGACATTGAAATCAAAGCCTAATCGTCCCAATGGAAGCATCTCAGAGGGCCAAGACCATCAAAAGCACGCGAAGTTCGATCAATCGGCATAGCTCCCCCCCACCCCCCCTTTTTTTTTTTTGTTTCCCCCAATTATCGTGGCGTAGTGTATCATGAATTTTTGCCTCAAGATCGTATGGTCAATAAGGAGTAGTACCTTGACCTTATGTGCCGTTTGCGAGAAGCAATATGCAAAAATCATCCGGAATTGTGGAAAAAAAATTCATGGCTTTTGCATCATAATAACGCTTGTGACACGATGTTTTGGCCAAAAACAACATGACAATCATGTCTCAGCCACCATATTGACCGAAAATCTGCCCCTGCAACTTTTTCCTGTTCCCAAAACTGAAGAGACCTATGAAAGGGCGAATTTTCAACGATTGAGGAATTAAAACTGCATCTCTGGAAGTACTCAAGGCTGTACCAAAAAGAGCTTATGAGAAGTGCTCCAAGGGTTGGAAGAAGCATTGGCACAAGTGTATTGTATCTGAGGGGGGATTACTTTGAAGGAGACAACATAAATATTGATGAATCAATATTTTTTCGTAAAAATATAAAGTCACCTTACTTTTTGAACACACTTCATATAATGCAAAAATATCGTGTAAGACTGTACTTAGTACTGCTTCAAAATGTATCACATGCAACAATTTTTAAGCTGTTCAGTATTATCATCCTGTTTATAAAATGTAACCCATACAATCAAACCTTCAATTCATTTCTCTTTTATTTATTCATTTGTCAACGATGTCTTGTATGAAGTAATACATAAAAGCACAGTTATTGCAGTGATAACAATGGAAATTCCTGGAAACACTCACCTATAGCAGACTGGCAGGTGGTGCATAGAAACATGCAACAGAATGCTAACTGTATTCACGCTAGCTTTCTGCAGCGAGTAAAATGCATACATCTTTAAAAGTAGCAACAATCTACTCTCCATCTGAGTTAATAGTATGGTGTATTCTTGCAGCAGCTTTTTCTGTTTTGAGGGAGAATATCTTTAAGGTGCCCTTCAAAATACAGCAATGGCACTTTTTATAAAGAGGACCTGAATATATGGCTCAGTGGCACATATGATTCTCAAGGCAACAGAACGCACTGTCATGCAGATTTCCTCTAATGCAGCCATAAAACATGGCCTTTCCCAGCAATATGTCGCATTGATTTACTGAGTTTGATTATGTTCATATTACTCACAAGAGAGTTACATCATTTCATATATTTATTAGATATTAACAGCTGCTCTTCGGCAAGCAGAGCAAGGAACTGTCAATGTTTAAGGCGTATACACCAATCAGCAAGGACATTACGACCATCTACATAGTAACCAGTACGTCCATCTTTGGCACAGATAACAGCAGCAACACTTTGTGACATGGAAGCAATGAATGAGGCCTTAGGTTCAGATCCTAGATGTGTTCAATTGGGCTCAGATCTGGCGAGTCAGGGGACCAGCCCATCAATTGGAACTCACCACTGTGTCCTTCAAACTGCTCCATCCCACACCTGGCCTTTGACATGGCACGTTATCTTGTTGAAAAATGCCACTGCTGTAAGAAAACGTGATAGTCATGAAGGGGTGTACAAGGTCTGCAACCAGTGTACAATATTCTTTGGCTGTCATGATACCTTGCACAAGCTACACTGGACCCATGGATGCTCATGTGAGTGTTCCCCAGAGCATAAGGGAGCCACCACCAGCATATCTCCATCCTACAGTACAGGTGTCATGGAGCTGTCCCCTGAAAGACAACAGTTTTCTGCCCTCCCATCAGCATGGTGAAGAATATATCAGGATTCATCAAACCATGTAACACTGCCACTGCACCAAGTCCAGTGCTGATGGTCACATACCCACGTCAGACATAGTTCTGATGTCATGGTGTTAACATTGGCACATGTGGAGGCCCATCATTAGGAGAGTTCAGTACAAGTGTGTTCAGACACACTTGTACTCTGCCTAGCATTAAAGTCTGATCGTAGTTCCCCACAGTTTGCCGCCTGCCTGTTTTGTCAGTCTGCCCAGCCTATGACATCCAACATCTGTAATGAGGGTTGGCCGCCCAACCCTACGGCATCTGGACGTGGTTTCACCATGTGTTGAAGACACTCACCACAGCACTCCTCCAACACTCGACAAGTCATGCAGTTTCCAAAATGCTCATGCCAAGCCTCCAGGCCATTACAATCTGCCCTCAGACTCAGAGAGATTGTGCGCCTTCCCCATTCTGCACTCTGGTCAGCATGCTCACTGATAACTAGCAGTTGTTCCTTGCCAGATGCTGCTGCTATCACCTGGACAGGTGTCAGGTGACAATAGTCATAATGTTCTGGTTAATCAGTGTACATTTTCAAACACTCACATTGGAGGTACACTGTGATTGGTATAATTTGGTGATAGAATCAGTAACTACAAAGAAGACCATCATATGCTTTGCTATATTCCCATATTGTGACAAGTGACAAGTAATCATCCCACGACACATGAATTTACCTGTCAAGAACAATTCCTGATCTGTAATTGGACAAGGAAAAAGTTAGACGTGATTATCAGTACATTACTGATGTTGTATCAGTATACCCAAGTTGCATTGGTACCTGGCTGGACATATTTCCTGCAGCAAAATATAATATTTGCACATGCATTCCAAACATCTTCGGTTTATGTACAGTTGACAAAACAAAACTTAGCATTTCTTGATAAGCTGTGGTACCTTTGGTTGTGTACTGCTTGCATTCGCAGTTAGGCAACACAAGTGAGTAATGGTGGCAGAGCTACATGTAAAATACATCATTTCCTTCTTATTGTGATGATTGTACTTTTATAGACCTTTTCGATTTTCTGTCATTGCATGTAGTTACCACATATAGTTTCGTACATACAACGCTTTCACCTGTATGAAACACGGAGATGCTTCTGCCTCAAATAATCAAATAAGAGTTAATCTGTATACTTAATAGGTAGCCATGTGGCAGTACTTGAGGCTCTATATTTTCACTGAGGTAAATAGAGTTCTTGTCCTCTCCCCCCCCCCCCCCCTCCTCTTTCCCCTTTTATTTTGTTTACATTGTATTGTTTGCTGACGTATTTTTAGCATAACATGAACATAGTTGAGGTATGCCAGTCATGACACACTGCACTACAGATAGGTATACAACAAGTCATTTGCTGCCAATATGTGTCAATGTAAGAAGGCCCTGGGAGATAGCGTCCTGGCAATTTCCCAGTAAGAAGAAAGTAGCTGCCAGGTGTGGCATTTACTACCATTGTGCACGAAAGAAGATCAAGCAATGATGCGAGAGAGTTATTGGCTGGCTTCAAGGTTGGGCTTAGGTAAAGTGTCAAAGCCTGAGCAAGAGAATGTGTTACTTAACACATGAATGGAACATTGGTTTTTAAATGCTGTCTAATTCAATAATAAGACCAATTTACCTAGGTACTCACAGACTCTTCACAACTGCTTACAGATTGTTAATCAAGAGGCACTCTCTGATGATTACAAACTTTATAGGCCCTGCCTTCTCTGAACTGAATGTAGACCTTGACTGGCACCAAATCACATTTTTAGATGACTCAGTATTTAGCTCAGTGAATGAGAGTCCAGTGGTGGTCTACAGGCCACAGGGAGTACATTTACTTGTTGACCACAGTCTCAGGGGGGTGGATGACATCAGATGGAGCAGGGATAGTTCATTGAATTTATGGTCTTCTTGCTGTGGATCAGTATGTGCTAGTCATGAAGCATACTATGGTGCTGAGTGTGAGACTATGGTATCCATTCACAGGTTCACACACATCGAATTGTTCAGCAATGGTTTTCACAACAAGTTGTTTGAGTGACAGACTTGACTCCCATTGAGAATTTGTTACAATGGCTGACTGTAAGACCTAGTGTTGGATATATGGGAGAGTCTCATGGACGATGAGACATATTTCCAGAGTCTTCATGGCTCATTGGAGGATAAAGGTAATTGGTCACATCTCTGTCTTGAAACTTCCCTCATCTCACATTACTCCATTTTCTGTTACAATATTTGATACAAGTGTATGTTTCTTACTTTGAAATCTATATAAAATTATTTTACTTTAAATTTTATTTATTAAATTCTTGCTACTTAACACTGAATGCCAGCAAATTTGAAAAAGCACAAACAAGTCAATTTGAATGGAAATAGAAATTGTGTCCTAATATGAGACAGTCAAGGAAAATGCTTAATATTGACCATTGTAAGAACAGGTAAACCCTAAAATTATAATATCATCTTGCTCTTACTTGCTGCCTTACCAACATTTTCTTTGTTTATTGTGCAGAAGAAGTGCAATCAGGACATATAAAATTTCTTTTCCAGGTAACATTCTTCGGGACTCCAAGGATAGAATTCCATGCACTATGCCCATTTCTCTATGTTAGTCTTCAGAGAAACAACCCTTGCAGAATATGCATTAAGTGTCTTATTCAGATTGCACATCTGATGCATTGTCCTGAAATTATCAGGCTTTGAATGACTGGAAGAGTGTTTCCTGTGTTTTTTCTCATGTTCTTTTTTGAAGTCAAAACTTTCTCTCTCTTTCCTTTCTTAGAGTTGTTTCTAAAGTTCCCTGTATGGAAATGCTGATGTAACACGAGTTGGTGGCACTTGTGACTTTCTGATTGTGAGGGTTGACCAGATACCATTTGGACTTATTTACGTTGGTGTTTGCATCCTGCATGTCAAGCTCCTAGTACATTGCAAACTCACTGTCTTCAAGTATATGCCTGTTACATAGGGAAAGTCCCATTTTGCAGAGGCCTTTTTAGCATTTCCCATGGTTACTGCTATCAAGTAGGCTGCTCCAAATAATCTTGTAATCTTAAATGGAGCTATTACTTGACCTGGGTTATTTGTCCATCAAATTTCTATTTCTTGTAGATAATGCATCTTAAATCATCTCATGAATTCCACGCAAGAAAGAGGCTGCATTTTATGTGTGGAATAAGGTGATAAACAGATCATGTGGACATAGTTTTGTCTTCCTGTATCCATTACAAAAATGTGATACGATGCCCATCAAGTGTTAGCACATCAGGATAACCACTAGAGGGCCTAACAAAATTATCAAAGCACTTAGCAAAAAATATGAACCTGAATCCAGCTTCTAGGGTGGCGAACTGAAGTCATCCTAATACGAAAGAGTGTGTTCTAATATGCAATGTCTCATGTATTAGAATGTCCAATATATTGGATATCAGGAATAAGCCATCTTGCACTAGAATGTTAGACTCATAGTTACACTGTTTGGTTTAAAGAACAGTTTATTATAGTGGCTAAAAGAGTACTTTGTGATGAGTACAGTCCTATGAATATTGTTGCAACTATCAACTTCATATGTAAAAGCGCTACCAGTACATATACTCAAAAAGCTTGAAATTCAATACTTTTAAAATAAAGGATTATTGACAATGTCCAGCTCTGTACTTGTCCTATTGTCGCTGCTTTGCACCTCAGGCGCTACGAGCACTAAGTTCTGATATTTCCCAACGAGCTGAGTACTTACATTAGTCAGACTGTAGCTGTCTCACATTGGGAACTCTCCCATCAATAGGCAATCCTCTGTATTCAAAATCATTTTCAGTAATGATACTCTCTTATTGGTAAATTAAAAACTATGTCAAATCTGAACATAGTCATTTCCTCAAATTAAATTCTAATTCCAGTAAGTCAAAGGATACCAATAGTACATTCCACCATCTGGCATCTATAGTTTCTTACCTGCAGACCACCAAAGTTAGTGAGTGCCATTTTACTTGAAAAATTGGGGAGAAATAAACCTTTGTTGGAAAGTCATATTCTACTCTTGTCTCGGGCCAGTTGGAAGATTGTGCAATTTTATACCTGCTTCTCTCTTTTGGGTCATTATACACAACCAACTGGATGTTTTAAAATAGTCTAACAGAATTTATTTGATTTCATCTCAATGATTTTTTTCTGCTGCATTTGTGAATACTTTTATGGCCACACACCAAACTTTCTCCTTGGCAACTCAGTTTGTATCTGATTGTGTTCAAAACTGAGAGTGATAGTGAATTTTGGTGTTCATAAATAAGAAGCAAAATAACTGCTGTTGAGCTTGGTTTTTATATTTGAGTGTGTAATCTGAAAAAGTATACCATTACCAGTTTCATTCATGCCACAGAATCAAATTGTTCAAATACAAGCTTTGTAAAAGATAAAATTTTGCTAGACATCTGACTGATCTAAAATCACTTTCTCCTCAAAATAATATTTTATTTTCACTCCTATAAAATGGCTGCCCTTAAAATAACTTGGGTGAAATTTGTTTAAAATTTTGTGATAGTTTTCATTAGCTCATACTGCAATAGTTTTCTTACAGCCTACAAGTAATATCCACTATTGCTATACTCATCATGACAAGAGAAGCTAACGCAGAAAGGCCGTTGGCACCTACCATGACAGGGATGCAAAAAATTGGCCAGGTTGTGGGATCAAACTCTGATTCAGTGAGTTGACAACCTGGTACTGTGCCCAAACCTCAGTTGCCCAGTGGCACTAACCCCACTTTTGAACTGCATCTAGTCCTGTCAGTCTAATCACTACTAATTTCACAATCTCATTAGGGGAAAGTTGTACAAAATGGGGACGCTAACAGTTTTTTAAATATAAAAACATTATTAACAAATATATCACATTCCCTCTTGATCTATTAAGTAGTTACACTACTTAAGTTATTATTTTCATTGCAATTTGTGGAATTTGAGTTTTAATGTAACATGTATAACAACAATTTCAAAATATGTCAAATGTCACCATTTTATGCAACTAGTCGGGTAAAACAGGGTAAAACATAAGAAACAATGTAAAAATTTTCATTTTCCCAAAAGCTGCCATTTTATTGACAAAAAAATATATGTGTTAGGCCTTGAATGGCCCATTTGAAAAAGAAAAAAGTAGAATATGTTTTTATGAAGCATTACCAAGTCCACAATAAGTCACACACAAAGGTTTCATCTTCTTCGCCTACATTTGAGCACGCTTCATGAGCCCAGCCACTACATCCGGAACACTGGAGCCACCCTTCCTTCCCTTTGGAATGTATGTAAAGTTCATTGCAGAAAATACATGCAGCATCACTTTCATCATCATCCGATGATGACGTTATTTCTTCTTCTAATTTTCTCTTCTTTCCTTTAGAAGGTTTTGCTTTTTCATTAATTGTGGGCTTAGTATTTTTTTTTCTTTGATACTGTTGTTCTTACTTTTGTTTCATTTTGTGATTTGTCTTCTGGACCAAATAACATCTTCCTTTCTTTATTCTTCTTTTCTTCTCTCTCTTTGATTTTAGCCTCTAATTCAATTTTATATGGCGAAGAAGTTACAATAGTTGTTTTTCCTCTTCTTTTGTCATCATCAGCCTTCTTCTTCTTTCATTCAGATTCTTGAGGTGTAGGCATGAGCATTTTAGGAGAAACATTGAAAGAGGAATTCAGAACAGACTGATATCCACATGTTGATGGTTCAGTGTCAGTGGTTGTTGACGTAGGCCTAGGCACACACTTGGAAGAAACTGAAATTGAAGTTGAAGACCTCGCCATTGTTGGGGATACCAATGTTGAATCAGCTGTTAGCAAAGAAACCGTTGTATGCCTAGGTGTAGACGGTGAATGCCCAGCATTTGGCGAAAAAACTAGTGAAGTTGTAGATAGTCCTGGTCGAGTGCCCATAGATGATATGACATCAGAAGTTGAACTGGACATTGCCATACGGAGAGGAGTTTCATGTGACATTTCTAAAGGCCTCTCTGTGGTCTCAGATGGTGCAAAAAGATGGTCTGGGAAAATATTCCTGTTAAATGGGCACATTCCTGACTTTTTTTAAACCCTTTCAATGCAGTTTCTACACAAGCAGCTCTACTGAAAGCAGCATTGAACAGTTTTCCGACTTGATATATTGTCACAACATGGCCAGGATGGTTCACTAGCCACTTCCTGACTTCTTGCTCATAGAAGGCACTCAGAGGGTCCATAAATGTCACGTCGATTGGCTGCAACCTGTGTGTGGTGCGGGGAGGAAAGCAAAGTAAAATGACGTGTTTCTCTTGTGCTAGGTTAATCATCATTTCTAGGCTCTTCACATGCGAGTTGTGTCCATCAATAATCAACAGCACAGGCTTTTCACGCATTGGATTTGAGAACTCGACAAACTTTTTGAACCATATTAAAAAGGAATCTTTATTAATCCACCCACTCTCATGGTATACAGCAAAAGAACCAGGAGCATCATCCATTAACAAAGAGTTCTCCCTCTTCCTAGGAAAAACAAACATGACAGGCATGAAGTTGCCTGCCGCATTTATGCAAGTCTCAGTAGTTACTAGTATACCTCTGTCAGCTGAAGAAAACACATCGACTTGCTTCTGACCACGAAGGGCAAGTACTTTAGACGGCTTGTTTGGCACAGTCATGATTCCTGTCTCATTGACATTATAGATCTGATCTGGAGAGAACTTGTGTTCCTTAAATACAGACTCCAGTAAATCGAAGAATTTATCAACTGCATCTCGGTTAAATCCCTTGGCTCTTGCCATAGATATGGGCTCTGGATTACGTAGATCAAGGTTTGGATGCCTTTGCAGAAAAGCATATAACCAATCTTTCCCTGCAGGCTGCTTTTCTTAATTTAAAAGGATGATTAACATTGTTTGCTTCAGCTAGTTCAAATGCTAGTTTTCTTAAATCAGTTAGTGTGAGACCAAAAAGTCTTTGCTCCAGGGTGAGTACATGTTGCATTAGCTTGTTTTCTTGATCTTTAGAAAATGCAGTTTGGTATCTTCCAAGATTTTTTTCAGCAGCTTTTTCTGACGATATGTTTTGTTCCCTAGCTTGTTTTACCTTCCTCTCGAGGGTTTTGAGGAACATTGCAGACCTTACACGCTTTTCTATACCCCAACTCACCCTTTAAAACAGCCTGTATAGCATTGGCCATCCTCTCTTTGGACCACCTCTGCCTGTCAGTCTTCCTCACATACCAGCTCATCTTGATACCTGAAAAGAAAAAACGTATAAGATTTTATTACAATATTATTAATAAAATATTTTTAAAAAACATAAAGATGTATTTTATAACAGGTGGGCCTGAAATAAGATGAGACTAATGAAAAATAAAAATTAATATATAACATTAGCCTACTAATGTTAAAATAATTATACGTTGTACAAAACAGGGACGTCCCCGTTTTGTACAATCTCCTATGTCTCCATTTGACCTGAACGTACAATGAATAATGAAATATGACATCTCTAAGGTAGGAATTCAGATAACCTCAGTGTTAAAATCTTAAAATAATGTCTTAATACTACTTAACAGAAATGGTAACTTACCGTTGATCCTTCTATGTTTATTTTTGTATATCGGCACAACTAAAGACGTGAGAAAGTCGGAAGAAAAACAGTGAAGAATTTTGAAACTTTGTACTGACGCAAGAGACAGTCTTCCGCGGCTACAAACCAAGTCAAACTGCTGTTGCCATGCCGAGAGTCACTACTATCATATTTTTCCGCTTACAGCAGCACCAATCGAGCACATACACACTGTCCCCATTTTAACCGCTGTCCCCATTTTGTACAACTCTCCCCTACGTCTGCCTATACTATTTAAATGGTATTAATTTCCAATGCTGCATACAATATGTCTCACTGGAATGTTATAGTTGCCACTATAACCCAATGTGCGCATTAAGAGGGTGAAAATGTTGCCACAGTTTGTAGTGTGGCTGTACATGTCAAGAATGCCTGATGTGGAACTTAGCCATGTCCTTTTTCTTTCGTTGACTGCACAACAAACTAATACATGGAAGACAGGTTTTATGTCCTACCCTGATTACAGTGGATTGTGCAAAATAAATTCAGCCGCCAGAAATATGAGAAGAGCTTTCACAGTTTGCAGCATAATCAGCACTCCATTACACGAGGCCTAGGTAGCTTTGTTTAAAAAATAACAATTTTCAAAACATTCTAGTTTAATGAAGATTTTTTGATGTCCAAGAAGGTTTGTTTCTCAAGAGGATTTTAGTTCTGAAGAAGAGAATCATTATTTCATTTTCTGATCCTTTCATACATGTAGAACCTGGGTAGATGTCATTACTCCCATTACAAAAAGGAAAAATTAGAAATGCTGTTTTACCCAAGATTTAATGCTAAGAAAGATGACAAAGTGGAAAAATTGTTAAAGTCAACCAGTAGAGAAATTTTGGAGATTTAGTCTCAAACGTGTCTCGAAAAGAGTTTTGAATGGTGAAATTGTAATCAAATTATCATTGTATTTCTGATGGAAATACCGAAGTGACCCATAACTTTTCTCACAGTTCTTACAGGCTGACTAAAACTGTTGCAAGTCCAAAAACTTTATTCATCACATACTTTATGAACAATATGTTATCTACCATAAAATTTACAGTAACTTCATGAACCTCTACCTACTTAGGCCATGTGTACATGGAAACTGACCAACTGACAAGATTGTTCTTACACTGGTTTCCACTGAATGGGAATAATAATGTGACTGCTGTGTCATGTTTTTACCATTTCTGAAATTACTGGCTAGCAGAGCACACACCTACCCGCCATTTCAGATGTCAGCCTGTACAGACTGTCTCAAAATTATTCAAGTTCATATTGAAAAGTAAAGTACTGGATAGTACACTTCTGTGACCCTCTCCATAGTTCAGTGGTATATATTAAAACATCACAAAACACCTTTCAGGAGAGCATATTCTAAGTTGCGCTTAGTAGTGAAAGCTGAAAATATGAAACCGCAGTAGTGAAGCATGGCACTGGCATATCTAAATGGGTAAAACAATGCAGCATGGTAGAAACTTTATAGATTTTTGTTAAAACATGATGGACAAACAAGCATAACAGTACCTAGTGCACTAGATTGTTTTTAACCTTAATTCAAATGATCAGATGTCAGGCTCGGGAAATACTGGCTGTCAGACTGCTTCTCGTAGCAACCTATGATGTTTGGCACAAGGTTATATCAACAAATGATTTTAGGTGAGCCTTATTAAAAGACTAAAGCAAACAATCTCCCTCAGGAGTATTGTAGCATAATTTCATTATAATACATAACTGACCAAGGTGAAATAGAACATATAAATAAATTTCTTGTTCCAATGTGGAATGTGGTTTAAAGAACAGAATTATGACTAATGAATTTTCCAAAAGCACTGTTCCCTGTCAACGATCTGTTATTTCCAGCAATGTAAAAGTACTGCACTGGTTAATTTTCCCTAAGAAAAAGGGGGGGGGGGGGGAGGGAGGGAGCAGTGTGGCAGTGAGCCCTGTAGCATGTGCTATATGGATAACTGCTCTGATTCAGATGTAATATACAGCAAACCTACATTAATTTCAAATGACAAGCTTACATTGACATCTATCTGCTGTCATTAGACAGCAGAGGCCCTCCTTGCACAGACCAGTGACATGTAATCTCAAATATATTGTATGACTAATTATAAAAACGTAAACAATGAAGGAAAACATAGATTGCTACTTAACGGAAAGATGACACATTAAGTTGCAGACAGGCACATTTAAAAGGCACTTACATGTAAGCTTTCAGGAAAGGACACACACACACACACACACACACACACACAAGCAAACATACCTTATGCATACATGACTGCCAACTCCAGCTACTTGGGCCAGAAAGTAACTGTAACAATTGTACTACTCCAGTGTACATTTATTTAATAAGAAACATTGGACCAACAATTGACTACATCAATATAATTTGTATTGTCCTATGGATGAATAAATGTCAATTAATCAGTCACTGAGTCAACAGTTGTACCTCTAAGAACAAAACCTAGGATGTTGTTGAGGTCCCAAGACACAAGCCAACATCAACAAACTATTATGTGGACTAGCCCATTTAGCAAATGTTTCAATTATAGCGGGGATTACTTACCCTCATCCAACCACCCCCCTCCCCCTCCTCATTCCACGTAAGCAGTAAGTACAAGATTATGTTTCTGCTGGTATGATTTCAAATTAGGACAATGCAGATTTTTCTCTTTGATGATAAAATGAGGGGAGAGGTTAGAAGATGTGGGGAAGCAAGCAAACACTGAGAGGTGTGTGAAGTACTGATTTTTCCTCATGCAGCCAAAGGCAAAACAACCTACCCTAGCATACGCCTTGCGATATTAACCAGGAGACTGCACAATATACTTACATAAAATTAAATATTTAAATATTGTTTGGTCAGGTAATGTGAAACTATGAAAAGATTAAATATTGTGAATCTCAACATGGGCCGCTAATTAGTTCCTTCGAAAGTCCCCTTTGTGTAAGATTCTAAAAGATGCATAACATTAAGCTAGAAAGTTCTACTTTTGGAGTTGCATGTTGTTTATCATAAAAACACATGGTAGAATTTTTCAGGAAGCTACCTCTTTTACTTTTAGAATTATTCCACTTTGTTTCAAAATTTTAGAAGTGCATAATGTTAAAATTAGAGAGTTCTACTTCTGGAATTAGATTCAGTTTATCATCAAAATATATGGTAGAAGTTTACATGAAGATGCCCTCATCTAATTTTTTCAATTATTAAAGAAAACCAATTTTCATACCTAAAATTTGCTAAATGAGATATATAATGTAACTTTTGTTATTAAGCTACAAAACCAACATGACGGCACTATATTTATTATGTGTAATAATAAGGTTGTAACAAGTTTCAAGATAATATCAGAATTTTACAAGGGTATAGAAAAATTCTAGAATTCAAAATTTAAGAGTTACAGAGCTAAGGATTTTATACAACATAAAAAAGTACCCAGACAAATGGTACAGAAAAATTGGGATTGTTGTTAGTCTTCAGCTAACAGTTATAATTTTGTAGCCATTAAGGGAGCTGATGTGGCAATTGCTCCTGATGATGGAAGCAGTTTTGGAACAAGTATTTCTTTTGCTGTCTGCACCGAGCATATACAGGGCTGTCAGAAATAGTTTGGAAAGCTTGTGAGAGTTCTGCTGTGTAGGTTGTGCTGAGAAATAATGATTAAGGAAGGTATCATTACCTTGAGCCATTTCAGAGTTAATCAGCATTGAAGTTAGCCAATCAGGCCATTGCACACACAAATTCAAATGGTGTACCAGAGATGGTGTCCCCAAAAGTGTTCTTCATTTAGTCCCCTAAAACCAAACAAGAGAGCGATACAAAAATTGTACATGGGGTGGTAAGGATCGAACCTGAGACAAAGTCTGAGCAGTTTCATATGCTACCACCTACACTATGATAACAACTGACACTAATTGAATGTGTCAGGCCACTTGAATCTGCATGTGCAACAGCCTGATTGGCTAACTTCAATGCTAAGTAACTCAGAAATGGCACAAAAGTTGATTTTTTTTCTGGGCAATTATTTATCAGCACAACCTATCATGCAAAACGATTATGAACTTTTAAGACTGTTTCTGACCTCCCTGTATAAAGAGTGAGGTTATTCAGCTGTCACCAGTCATATGGAAAAGCGCTACACTCTACTACAGAATGTGCCATGATTTCGTCCGTGACAGTGGTTGCTTAAGCCTTGGATGATAAGTGTGACTGGTATTATCATGTTTTGGTCAAATGATATACTGCTTATATCTTGTGAAACTGTGCAAAAGGGCACTTAATTAGATTAATACACTGAAGTTCCAAAGATAGGCTTGCACATTCAAATACAGAGATATGTAAGCAGGCAGAATACCGCGTGGCAGCCTCAACACCTACATAGGCGGTAGGTGGATCAAAACAAAATGTCCAGACACTCTGTGACCAAAATGGTACTGAAACAGAGGATGACAGACTAAAGGCCGAAATACTAAATGTCTTTTTCCAAAGCTGTTTCACAGAGGAAGACTGCACTGTAGTTCCTTCTCTAGATTGTCACACAGATGACAAAATGGTAGATATCGAAATAGACGACAGAGGGATAGAGAAACAATTAAGATCACTCAAAAGAGAAAAGGCCACTGGACCTGATGGGATACTAGTTCGATTTTACACAGAGTACACAAAGGAACTTGCCCCCCTTCTTGCAGCGGTGTCCATAGGTCTCTAGAAGAGCATAGGGTTCCAAAGGATTGGAAAAGGGGACAGGTCATCCCCGTTTTCAAAAAGGGATGTCGAGCAGATGTGCAGAACTATAGACCTATATCTCTAACGTCAATCAGTTGTAGAATTTTGGAACACATATTATGTTCGAGTATAATGACATTTCTGGAGACTAGAAATCTACTCTGTAGGAATCAACATGGGTTTCGAAAAAGATGATGGTGTGAAATCCAGCTCGCGCTATTCGTCCACGAGACTCAGAGGGCCATAGACACGGGTTCCCAGGTAGATGCCATGTTTCTTGACTTTTGCAAGGTGTTCAATACAGTTCCCCACAGTCGTTTAATGAACAAAGCAAGATCATATGGACTATCAGACCAATTGTGTGATTGGATTGAAGAGTTCCTAGATAACAGAATGTAGCATGTCATTCTCAATGGAGAGAAGTCTTCTGAAGTAAGAGTGATTTCAGGTGTGCCACAGGGGAGTGTCATAGGATCATTGCTGTTCACAATATACATAAATGACCTTGTGGATAACATCAGAAGTTCACTGAGGCTTTTTGCGGATGATGCTGTGGTATATCGAGAGATTGTACCAATGGTAAATTGTACTGAAATGCAGGAGGATCTGCAGTGAACTGGCGCATGGTGCAGGGAATGGCAATTGAATCTCAATGTAGACAAGTGTAATGTGCTGCAGATACATAGAAAGAAAGATCCCTTATCATTTAGCTACAATATAGCAGGTCAGCAACTGGAAGCAGTTAATTCCATAAATTATCTGGGAGTACGCATTAGGAGTGATTTAAAATGTAATGATCATATAAAGTTGATTGTCGGTAAAGCAGATGCCAGACTGAGATTCATTGGAAGAATCCTAAGGAAATGCAATCCGAAAACAAAGGAAGTAAGTTACAGTACACTTGTTCGCCCACTGCTTGAATACTGCTCACCAGTGTGGGATCTGTACCAGATAGGGTTGATAGAAGAGATAGAGAAGATCCAACGGAGAGTAGCGCACTTCGTTACAGGATCATTTAGTAATCGCGAAAGCATTACAGAGATGATAGATAAACTCCAGTGGAAGACTCTGCAGAAGAGACAGTAGCTCAGTACGGGCTTTTGTTGAAGTTTCGAGAACATACCTTCACCGAGGAGTCAAGCAGTATATTGCTCCCTCCTATGTGTATCTCGTGAAGAGACCATGAGGATAAAATCGGAGAGATTAGAGCCCACACAGAGGCATACCAACAATCCTTCTTTCCACAAACAATATGAGACTGGAATAGAAGGGAGAACCGATAGAGGTACTCAAGGTGCCCTCCGCCACATGCCGTCAGGTGGCTTGTTGAGTATTGATGTAGATGTAGATGTAGATGAAGATAACAAGTGTTTGTCAAAGTTGTTAGAATGGTTACTGCTGCTACAATGGCTGATCATGAAGATTTAAGTGAGTTTGAACGTGGTGTTACAGTTAGTGGATGAGCGATGGGACAAAGCATCGCTGAGGTAGCGAGGAAGTGGGAATTTTCCTAAATGACCATTTCACGAGTGTACCGTGAATATTAGGAATCCAGTAAAACATCAAATCTCCGACATTGCTGCGGCAAGAATGGGACCAATGACTACTGAAGAGAATCGTTCAATGTGACAGAAGTGCAGTTGGAGTGATATGGGACTACTGATATGTCCAGATATGAGTCTGACCAGTGACACATACATAAGCATCCTGTCTGATCACCTGCAACCATTCTTGTCTATTGTGCATTCTGATGGACTTGGGTAATTCCAACAGCACAATGTGACATCCCATGCATCCAGAATTGCTACAGAGTTGCTCCAGGAACACTCTTCTGTTTTTAAACACTTCCACTGGCCACCAAACTCCTTAGACATGAACATTATTGAGCAATCTGGGATGCTTTGCAATGTGCTTTGCAGAAGTGATCTCCACCTCCTTGAACTCTTACGAATTCATGGAAAAACCTGCGGCTTCATGGTGTCAGTTCCCTCCAGCACTATTTCAGACATTAATTGAGTCCATGCCACGTCGTGCTGCAGAACTTCTGCATGCTCGCAGGGGCCCTACATGATATTAGGCCATTTGTACCAGTTTCTGTGGCTCTTCAGTGTAATTTATCTGGAAAACCCTGTTTCATTCTTGATGTTCTGTTTTGTGTGCTGCCTAAGATATAATAGAAAATTGTATGGCATGTGTCTGAGATTATTCTCTACTTTTAAGGTGAGCAATCACCTTTACATAAATGAGAACAAAGAGTAGAAATAGGCTCTGAGCTGTTTCAAATGCTAAGAATGATAGAACAAGCTTTCATGATTTTTATACATACTATTTGTGCATGTGCGCTATTATCAGCATATACAGATCTGTTAAACAACAGTAGGCTTTTATTTATCACTGTGGTGCTTGATCCCCTGCATGATTTTTAGTGTGTTAGAACATTTTATTTCAGTTTCGATGAGCTGAACTGTAGACTATGGACTGAAGATTATTGAACATCACCATCTCCGTCGCTTTCTGGCTCTTTGCACTAATAATTTTCAGGCCCATGTAAAAGGTTCTGGTACCCAAAAATTGCACAAGACTACCAAACATTTCGACTTATAAACTAAATATCAAACCTAATAATTTTTACCCACTACCCCACATATGGTGTGAATCGTTCCGGGAAAGTGAATGGTGGAAGTGATTGGTATAAAAAGTGAACTCGGTAGGCACAAACAGGATACAGAAACAGAACATACACAAGCATGATCAAGTGAAACAAACTGTGAGAACAATTTCATGCAGCAGTGTAAATCCTTAACTGTGAATGCTATCAACGGCAACACTGAACATAACTGGAGGGAGGAAAATGGTAATGCGGTGCGGACACCATCGACACTGAGTACAGAGAGTGGTGGTGTGTCATCCACAGACAGTGTATATTTGTGGTTTCATTATGGAGCTGCAAGGGTCTACAAATCACTGCACGTGATTTACCAGTGGCAACCCCCCCCCCCTCCCCCCCCCCAGTGCTACTGCAATAGGCTATATCTGCCACCATAGCTGCCGCTGCTGCTGCCACCTGCATTACATCACGATGTGGCACAACACAATTTGCACTGGCATCATTTGTCAACATCAAGCAATTAAGTTAAGAGTACTTAATATATTTTAAATGCTTCTAATCAATGTTTAAAGATAGAGCCTACTGAAAAAGGAGAAATTAAATTTAAAATAGAACCACTGTCTTATGATTAAGAGGCATAGTAACTCAAACATAGAATCTAATGAAGAGGGAAATATTAAAATAAAATTAGAACTGATTTCAGGTGATGAGTTATCGGGGAGAAAATGCCAAGTTGCAGTACAGAATGGAGAAACTTCTGATGACGATGTAATAGAAGCTGAGGTTAAGAGAGAAAATGTATAGTTGTTGAATGTGTCAGATAGTGAATCAGAGCTTAAGATGTCTGAAATACAGCCAAATCAGATAATGTAAGACACTCCTTCGAAGCCAGTTATAATTCAAAGTGGAAATGTATGGATGCCAGATTGAATCCAGTTGATGTTTGCTGTAAAACAGTCCAGTAATAATGAATTATAGAGCGGTTTAAAGCAGGAACTGGAATCTAATAGTAATGAATTGAAAAGTAATTTAAACCATAAAGTGATTCCAGTATTGGAGAATTGAAAACTGAAACAGAATCTTGTCTTAATGCCCTGAGGGTTGAATTAACATCTGACATAGACAGTTCCAATTTTAAAATTGATTCTAATCATAATGATTTGAAAATCAAATTAGACCAACAGTTAACAAAATTACAAAACATTTTCAAAACAGACATCAGTGAAGGTTGTGATGCATTCAGAAAAGAGGAAAAACAACTAGAAAAGAAATTAACAGAAAGAACAGGCACATCTTTGTCACCCTAACCAGCTCCACAGCAGCCCTGGGAAGGTAGATGTTGCAGGACCTTTATTGAATTTCTACTGGATTTTTGTAACGGCCAAGTTTCTGTATGTGGTGCATTGTCTGTCTACTTCTACAGTGACAACAATTTCGGCTCTGTCAAAGATTTTTGCAGTAGGAGGTCTTCTATATAGATACAAACAACGGCCCCCAGTTCATATCTCAGGAATTTGAAATTTTTCTTGTAAAGAAGTGTGTTCACAATGTCAAGGCCTCTCTTTTCCTCCCTTAATCAAATGGGGAAGCTGAATGACTTGTATGAACATTTAAGAGTGAGAGGGAAAAATGTGTGTGGGATGTGTCACTGGAAGTGGCTCTTGACCAGTTTCTCAGTTCTTATAGGTTTATGCCTGTTGGAGATAAGAGTCTGGCAGAGTTGTTGCTCAAACATCAACTCTGTAACTGACACCACAACATTCAATGACACCAGCGCTACATTTCCAGCTTCGCACAGCTGTTTGGGATTGCGGTTTTGGCCGCTGACTGAAATCGGTGTGGTCATTGGGAATCACCAAAGCCAATACCTCTGCATCGACCACACTGCTAAGGGGAGGGTGTCACGACACTTTGTCCAGCTATGACCTCGCGTGGGCGGCTGCACATAGAGATTGCCTCTGCCACCATCATGTCCTATGTTTGCTCGGTCACCTCCTACACTGCAGCCAGTGCCCTTACCTTCTCTGACACTGCTACCAATGCCTTCACCACAGTCTCCTCAGCTGTGAATCCCAGGGACCCCAGCTCCTGCACTGTCACAGCTGACACCTCCACTACAGCCGGCGCCACCTTCGCTGCAGCCTCCTTCACTGGAGTTGGACTCGGACATGGGGGAACTGTGCCAGCATCGCCTGTCCTACCATATTGTCTCTCACAAGGGAGTGAGCACCACATCCATCCACATTCGTGCTATTCTCAACCCAACACACCAGTGGCAGTGCATCATGTAATTCAACAACGACCACTGATGGCAGAAGAGATGGACGTCAGTACAGTGCTCACTTCTTTGTAAAGGAAGAGGGGTGATGTAACTAACAGATGTGTGTGTGTTGCTTCATAGTTTTAGAACTAATGACTATATAGGCTGGAGCACAAGGCTCCGCTGGCCACTTTTGTGTTGTCTGTCATACGTATTTTGTCATTCATGTGTTTATACTTTTTCATGTAATAAAATTACAGTGCTCTTGGGTTAGAACACATGGATTTAGCTCTTTTTTAATCTTATGAAATTTTTTTTTTTTTTAAATTTTCATACCATACCACACCCGCTTGGGGACTGAATTTCCAAAAACAGTGAAAGTGTCTTTAACAGAGATGCCAAATGCAAATTTTCATAGATATAGCTATGAAAAGAGTTTCATAATGAACAATTTACTAAAACTTTTCATTCCCTATTTCACCCCTTAGGGGACTGAATTTCCAGAAACAATGAAAGGCATAATTTCAAACAATGGAAACTCTAGGTAGGAAAATCAACAAAGTAGGAAAAGACAGATTGCTACTTACCATATGGAAGGCACGTTAAGTTGCAGACAGGCACAATTAAAAGAGAAACACACACCATTAATACACACAAACAAGCACACCTCATGCACACATGACCACCCACTCCAGCATCATGGGTCAGAATGCAACTATCACCTGGGATCCAAACAGCAGTCTGGAGGGGCCAGGGGAGGGGAAGTGGTGGGGGGAGAGAGAGACAAATGCCATCTGGTGGAGTGTGCAGGGATTAGAATGCCAGCAGGCACAATGTCAGGAGGTTGTGGAGTAGAGAGGTGGGGGAGGGGGGGGGGGGGAAGCGAAGAAGGAAAGGAGCAGAGAAAGATGAGCGAGTGCACTGGCAGAGGATGGCAAATGAACAGGGTGGGTGATGAGAATGGGGAGGAGATGATAGGACAGAGGGGATGGAAACTGTTGGTGGAGGATGGAGAGATGGGGAGACAGTATGTTACTGTAGGTTGAGGCCAGGATAGTTACAAGAGTGGAGAATGTGTTGTAATGATAGCTCCCATCTGTGCAGCTCAGAAAAGGTGGTGACGGAGGGAAGGATCCAGATGGCTCAGGTAGTGAAGCAGCCCTTGAAATCAAGTGTGTTATGTTCAGCTGCGTGTTGTGCCACAGGGTGATCTACATTGCTCTTGGTCACAGTTTAATGGTAGCTGTTCATCCTGGTGGACAGCTGATTGGCAGTCATACCAGTATATAAAGTTGTGCAATGATTGCACCAGAGCTGGAAAGTGACATGGCTGCTTTCCTAGGTGGCCTGGCCTCTGGTGGGGTAGGATAAACCTGTGGTAGGACTGGAATAGGCAGTGCTGGGTGTGTAGGTTGGGCAAGTCTTGCACCTGGGTCTTCCACAGGGATATGATACTTGTGGCAAGGGGGTTCGGAGTGGGAGTTGCATAGATATGGACTACGATGTTCTGGAGGTTGGGTGGGCAACAGAACACCACTTTAGGAGGGGTTGGAAGTATCTCAGGCAGGATGTCCCTCATTTCATGACACGATGATAGGTAATCAAAGCTCTGCCAAAGGATGTGGTTCAGTTATCCCAATCTGGGATGGTAGTACACAGGAGATCTGTTTGCAAACTAGTTCTGGCAAGAAGTGCCTGTCTGTGGAAAACCTTGGTAGGACTCTCAGATGCCAAGCAAGGGAGATCTTCCCACAGCAGATATGCTGTCCCCAGATGACGAGGCTGTATGGGAGGGATTTTTTGGTGTGAAGGGGGTGACAGCTGTTGGAATGCAGTTACTGTTGGTGGTTGGTGGGTTTGATATGGACAGAGGTGCAGACGGAGCCTTCAGAGAGGAGGGGGGTCAACATGTAGGAAGATGGCATGCTGGTTTGAGGAGGACCATGTGAAGCAGTTGGGAGAGAAGGTGTTGAGGTTGCGAAGGAACAAAGATAGGTCATCTTTGCCCTGAGTCCAGATCATGAAACCTTCATCAATGAACCCGAACCAGTCTAGGGGTTTGGTGTTTTGGGAGCCTGAGAATGTCTCCTCTAGAAGGCCCATGAAAAGGTTGGCATAGGAGGGTGCCACATGGGTGCCCATGGTTGTGCTGTGGTTCATATGGCTCTGAGCACTATGGGACTTAACATCTGAGGTCATCAGTCCCCTAGAACTTAGAACTACTTAAACCTAACTAACCTAAGGACATCACACACATCCATGCCCAAGGCAGGATTCGAACCTGCGACCGTAGCAGCCGCGCGTTTCCAGACTGAAGCACCTAGAACCGCTCGGCCACAATGGCCGGCTGCTGTGCTGTGGAACTGGGGTTTGCTTATATATCTTCCCTTCAAAGGAGAAGTAGTTGTGGGTTAGGATAAAGTTAGTAAGGTGTATGAAGAATGAGGTACTGTGTTTGGAGTCTGAAGTGCATTGAGAAAGGTATTGTTCAATAGTGATAAGACCATGAGCATGAGGGATGTTGATGTACAAGGCGGTGGTGTCTACAGTGATGAGTAGGGATTCAGGGGGTAAAGGTGAGGGAAGATGGTTGGTATCTTTGATGTGGGAGGCTAGATTTTGGGCAATTGGCTAGAGGTGTTGGTCAATGAGGGCCAAAATTCTTTCAATGGGGTCAATGAAGGAAGTGGTTGGTATCTTTGATGTGGGAGGCTACATTTTGGGCAATTGGCTGGAGGTGTTGGTCAATGAGGGCCAAAATTCTTTCAATGGGGTCACAATAACCAGCAACAATGGGGTACCCACGACTGTTGAGTTTGTAGATTTTGGGGAACATGTAGAAGGTGGGTGTGCAGGGTGTAATAGGGGTGAGGAGGGAAACAGATCCGGGGGAGACGTTCTGGGTAGGGCCTAAGGCTTTAAGCAGGAATTGGGGTTTGTGAAGGATGTTTATAATGGGATCACTCTGACAGAGTTTATATATGGAGGAATCAGATAATTGGTAGAGGCCTTCTCCCAGGCAGTCACTATGATTCATAACAACAGTGATAGAACATTTGTCTGCTGGCAAGATGATTGGCTCAGGATTTCTTTTGAGGTTGTGTATAGCTATTCTTTCTTTTACTGAAAGGTTGGTTTTCTGAGGATGGGACCTGGGGAAGGATGTTGAGGCTTAAGTTGGTGGTATGGAACTTCTGGAAGGTGACCAGTGGCTGGTTAGGTGGGAGGGGGGAGAGGATCACGGCTGGATGGTGGTATGAACTGGAAGGGACAAGGTTTTATGTTGGTATTAGGGTGGTTTTGGTAGGAGGAGTTGGTGGCAAAGAAGTGCTTCCATTGCAGGGATCGGGAAAAGGAGATTAGGTCTTTGACAAGTCCAACACGGTTAAATTTGGGCGTAGGGGTAAAGGTGAAGCCTTTGGGTAGGACTGAAGCTTCTGTGGAGCTGAGGGTTTTGGTGGAAAGGTTAAAAACAGTGTTATAAAAATGTTTTAGCTCTGGATTTGGTGGAGAGTTGGTGGGGAGTCTTGGAGGATGTGGCATGTTGAAAAGATCAGCTAGGCAGGGTTTAGCTGTTATGAGGGGTGAACAAGGAGGAATACTGTGGGTACGATAGGGGGTTGAGTAACGGTGTCCCAAGGTGGCAGTAGGATGTCAGCAGGTTGGATAACTAATGGAGGTGGTGCCTGGAATGCTCCTCCAGGTGCTGGAGTCAAGGGATTCAATTTCAGAGTAGGGATTGCACAATAGTAGTATCTTGCAGAGGGAGCAGAGGTGGTTCTGGGATGCCTGTGCCATGAAGATCTATTTTTGCAGTACCAGGTCTGTGAGGGCCAGTGACTGGCAGAATCTGAAAACATGCCAGTCACTGGAAAAGGAGGAGTGGGATCCAGAGAAAGGAATCTTTAAGGATAGGACATTTGGGGGGATTCTGTGGTTAAGGCAGCATTTGAGAAACAGGATATGGGACTGGGTTTTAGCCAAGGAAAGAGATACTTTTCTGAACTGGTGCAGAATGATGAAGCAGGGGTGCATTGTGGCAGAAATGGTGTAAAGAAAACGTCAACACAGAAATGGGAAAAATAGGTGTTGATTGTTGTGAGAGGAGCTGGATATGCAAAAAAGATGTGTAAAAATGCGTAAAGACTCACAGAAATATGCACAGATACGCAAAAATATGCATAAACACGTCAAAATACGCAAAAATACTTGCAACTTCGTGAAACCACGTAAAAATTCTCACAAATATATTAAAAAGTACAGAAATGTGGAAGGAAAGGAATGATGAGGTGTGGTGTGGTGTGTGTGTGTGTGTGTGTGTGTGTGTGTGTGTGTGTGTGTGTGTGTGTGTTTTTCGTGATAAACGAAGAGAGAAGGAGGGGAGATGGGTTAAGTCATGTATCAAAAACTCCTGTTGCACGGGCTGGTGTGGAAAATAAAAAGCTAACAATGATGAATGAAGTGGTATCAGTACCAATAAATACACTCCTGGAAATGGAAAAAAGAACACATTGACACCGGTGTGTCAGACCCACCATACTTGCTCCGGACACTGCGAGAGGGCTGTACAAGCAATGATCACACGCACGGCACAGCGGACACACCAGGAACCGCGGTGTTGGCCGTCGAATGGCGCTAGCTGCGCAGCATTTGTGCACCGCCGCCGTCAGTGTCAGCCAGTTTGCCGTGGCATACGGAGCTCCATCGCAGTCTTTAACACTGGTAGCATGCCGCGACAGCGTGGACGTGAACCGTATGTGCAGTTGACGGACTTTGAGCGAGGGCGTATAGTGGGCATGCGGGAGGCCGGGTGGACGTACCGCCGAATTGCTCAACACGTGGGGCGTGAGGTCTCCACAGTACATCGATGTTGTCGCCAGTGGTCGGCGGAAGGTGCACGTACCCGTCGACCTGGGACCGGACCGCAGCGACGCACGGATGCACGCCAAGACCGTAGGATCCTACGCAGTGCCGTAGGGGACCGCACCGCCACTTCCCAGCAAATTAGGGACACTGTTGCTCCTGGGGTATCGGCGAGGACCATTCGCAACCGTCTCCATGAAGCTGGGCTACGGTCCCGCACACCGTTAGGCCGTCTTCCGCTCACGCCCCAACATCGTGCAGCCCGCCTCCAGTGGTGTCGCGACAGGCGTGAATGGAGGGACGAATGGAGACGTGTCGTCTTCAGCGATGAGAGTCGCTTCTGCCTTGGTGCCAATGATGGTCGTATGCGTGTTTGGCGCCGTGCAGGTGAGCGCCACAATCAGGACTGCATACGACCGAGGCACACAGGGCCAACACCCGGCATCATGGTGTGGGGAGCGATCTCCTACACTGGCCGTACACCACTGGTGATCGTCGAGGGGACACTGAATAGTGCACGGTACATCCAAACCGTCATCGAACCCATCGTTCTACCATTCCTAGACCAGCAAGGGAACTTGCTGTTCCAACAGGACAATGCACGTCCGCATGTATCCCGTGCCACCCAACGTGCTCTAGAAGGTGTAAGTCAACTACCCTGGCCAGCAAGATCTCCGGATCTGTCCCCCATTGAGCATGTTTGGGACTGGATGAAGCGTCGTCTCACGCGGTCTGCACGTCCAGCACGAACGCTGGTCCAACTGAGGCGCCAGGTGGAAATGGCATGGCAAGCCGTTCCACAGGACTACATCCAGCATCTCTACGATCGTCTCCATGGGAGAATAGCAGCCTGCATTGCTGCGAAAGGTGGATATACACTGTACTAGTGCCGACATTGTGCATGCTCTGTTGCCTGTGTCTATGTGCCTGTGGTTCTGTCAGTGTGATCATGTGATGTATCTGACCCCAGGAATGTGTCAATAAAGTTTCCCCTTCCTGGGACAATGAATTCACGGTGTTCTTATTTCAATTTCCAGGAGTGTATAATTATAACTATTGGAGGAAAGAATTTGGGACTTCAAATGCTGCATCAACAATCTGCATGGCCATGAAGTCTGTGTTGCATGTGGACAATTGTGGACACATTGTGGCTTGGAAGTAGATGCAGTTTCAAAGACGGCAAATACACACAGGAAAGAATGGACATGGAGAAGAATAATGCTGTAGAGAAGAGTACTCATCACTGTTGACACCACACCCCTACACACCATTCTCTCTCATGCCCGTGGTCTTACTGGTATTGAACACTACCTTTCCCAATGTCCTTCAGACTCCAAACACACTACCTCATTCCTCATACACCCTACTAACTTATTCTTAAACCACAACTACTTCTGCTTTCAAGTGAAGTAGTTGTTGTTGTTGTGGTCTTTAGTCCTGAGACTGGTTTGATGCAGCTCTCCATGCTACTCTACCCTGTGCAAGCTTCATCATATCCCAGTACCTACTGCAGCCTACATCCTTCTGAATCTGCTTAGTGTATTCATCTCTTGGTCTCTCTCTACGATTTTTACCCTCCACACTGCCCTCCAGTACTAAATTGGTGATCCCTTGATGCCTCAAACATGTCCTACCAACCGATCCCTTCTTCTAGTCAAGTTGTGCCACAAACTCCTCTTCTCACCAATTCTATTCAATACCTCATCATTAGTTATGTGATCTACCCATCTAATCTTCAGCATTCTTCTGTAGCACCACATTTCGAAAGTTTCTATTCTCTTCTTGTCTAAACTATTTGTCGTCCACGTTTCACTTCCATATATGACTACACTCCATACAAATACTTTCTGAAACGACTTCCTAACACTTAAATCAATACTCGATGTTAATAAATTTCTCTTCTTCAGAAACACTTCAAGTGAAGCTATATAAACAAATACATGGCACAGCTGTGGGCACCAGCATGGCACCCTCCTATGCCAACTTCTTTAAGGTCTTTCTAGAGCAGACCTCCCTTGCTTCCAAAATGCCAAATTCCTAGTCTGGTTCAGGTTCACTGATATCTTCATGATCTGGACTCAGGATCAAGACACTGTATGTTCATTCCCTCATAACCTCAACGCCCTCTCTCCCATCTGCTTCACGTGGACCTCGTCAACCCAGCATGCCACCTTCCTAGATGTTGACCTCCTCTCTGAAGGCTCCAGCCACACCTTTGTCCACATTAAACCCACCACCCATCAGCCACCAACAGCACCTGCCTCTCACACCAAAAAACTCCCTCCCAAACAGCCTGGCCATCCCGGTACAGCATATCTGCTGTGAGAAGAACTCCCTTGCTCTATATGCTGATTGTCCCACAAGGCCTTCACAGACAGGTACCATTCTTCAGACCTAGTCCGCGAACATGTCTCCCATGCCATTTCCCTTCGCACCTCCAATCCTCCCAGCCACAAAGGAGTCTCCCCTACATCACTCAGTACCACTCCAGACTGGAACAACTGAACCACACAATTTGGCAGAGCTTTGATTACCTATCATCATGCCATGAAATGAGGGACATCCTACCCGAGATAGAGATACACTCCTCCCTCCCCCCCCCCCCTTCTAAAGTGGTGTTCTGTTGCCTAACCAACCTCCACATCATCCTAGTCCATCCCTATGCCACTCCCAATCCCAAACCCATTGCCACAAGTATCATATCCCTATGGAAGACCTGGGTGCAAGACTTGCCCAACCCACCCATCCAACACTTTTTATTCCAGTCCTGTCACAGGTTTATTCTACCCCATCAGAGGTCAGGCCACATGTGAAGGCAGTCAATGTCATTTACCAGCTCTGGTGCAATCATTGCACAGCTTTTTACACTGGTATGATTGCCAATCAGCTGTCCACCAGGATGGACAGCCACCACTAAACTGTGGCCAAGAGCAATGTAGATCAATCACCCTGTGGCACAACATGCAGCTGAACATAACACACTTCATTCCAATGGCTGCTTCACTACCTGAGCCATCTGGATCCTTCTCTCCACCACCACCTTTTCTGAACTGCACAGACAGGAGTTATCCTTACAACACATTCTCCAGTCCTGTAACTATCCCAGCCTCAACCTACAGTAACGTACTGTCCCCCCATCCTCCACCCAACAATTTCCACCCCCCCCCCCCCCCCGTCTTATCGTTTCCTCCATGTTCTTGTCAACCATCCTGTTTATTTGCTGCCCTCTGCCAAGCACCAACCCATCTTTTCTGGCTCCTCTTGTTTTCTCCCCACCTCCCTGGTCCACAACCTCCTGATGCACCTGTTGTTCACACTCCATCAGACAGTGTTTGTCTCTCTCTCCCCACCCACACACAACTACAGTATTGCTTCCCTTTCCCCACCCCCTCCAGATTGTTACTTTCTGTCCCACATAATATTTGCATTATGGTCCGAGATGCTGGAGTTGGTGGTCACGTGTGCATGAGGTGTGCTTGCTTGTATGTGTGGATGGTGTGCGTTTCCCTGTTGCTGACAAAGGCTGTGGCCGATAGTTATGCAAGTGTCTTTTAATTGTGAATGTCTGTAACTTATCATGTCTTCTTTATGGTAAGTAGTACTCTTGTCTTTTTTCACATTGTTGAAAGACATAATTTTTTATTTCTAACCAAGAAACCTAATATCTATTTTCATAGCTGTAGCTTTAATGCTTTAGGTAATTTTTTAATAATGATTTATTTTCAAAAAACTTTCATCACAATTTAACCCCTTTAGAAGTTGTATTTCCAAGAAATGCTGAAACATTTACTTTTTAATTTCTGACAGAGAAATCAAATACCAATTTTCGTAGTCCTAGCTTCACAAGAATGTAATCTGTTTGGCCCCCTTCCCACCTTTAGGGGAGGATGCACTCATGTTTGTCTGTTGATTGATGGTTTTACTAAACACAATAAAATTTTATGCAATAAAAAGAGTGTATGCTGACACTCTTGTAGACAAACTGAAATACTATCTTGTAAACATTGGCAAACCTAAAAGTCTCTTATCAGATGATGGTCCACAATTTGTGACAGATAATTGATAAACATGTTTGGAGAAAGCAGGGAATCGACACAGAAAAATCTCGGCATATTTCCCTCACAGAAATATGAGTGAGAGGATTATGCATGAATTAAATTGGGTATGTCAAATCTATTATGCAAGCAAATATTCTACATGGGCCGGTTATAGCAATAACTTTGAAGAGATAATCACAGCCTCAAACATGGTGTGACAGGATATACCTCTTGTGAACTAATGTTAGTCAGGACTCACATAATATTAATTCAAGTATGGTTGATTTTCCAGTTCTGACTAAAATCTCCCTAGATGAGAAGGAAATACAGGTGCGAGCAAATATTTGTAAAAGAGCATTGAACAAAAAAAGAAATCATGATGCTATCTGCCACCACTAGTTTTTGGATTGTTGATCTAGTGTCAGTTAAGACAACAACAACAACAACAAAAAAATTTACAAGATTTCAGCTGAAACAAAGAAGTACATGCATGTTATACCATGGACCTTTTAGAATAATAGTTCAGCCACATGCAGATGCTTACAGGCTTGGGTACCCTAAACATAATAAAGACTTGTGTCTCAGAAGCATTGTGGATCTCAAGAAATTTGCAGGTAGTAGTAATTAGAATCAGTAGGGAATCTGACACACTGTGGCAGATACACAGTTTGGCAAACTGTGTAGTCCCAGCTGAGTGAAACTTTATTTTTATTTTCATGTTTCATTCCTTCCTCTGTCTTATCTTCGTGAGTCACAATTATAGGTCTTCATGTTTGTGTATAAGCTCTTAGTCAGTAAGAATATTCTTAGTAAAAGTAGTATTACCAATATGGTGAAATAGCAAACAAGAGAACAGAGTTTACACTAAAAAAATTAATATTTTTGTTGAAATACTGTGATTCCAGACAAGAGCGGAGAAGATAGTAACAAGAATAAATACAGGCTGCAACATCTGAAAGTAACAATTAGTAGGAAAATATATAGAAAAACTTTGCATGAAGACAATAGTATTAAAAGCTGAAGTTCTCTAAAATCAATAGAAATAGAATCTGCATAAAGTTATAATTAAATTGGTTTCAATGTTGTATGTAGTTTAGATAACTTAATAACCTTTTGCCGTATGGAGCCAAGCAAAAACATGCTTGCTACTATTTGAAGGAGATGGGAGCAAGAGGCATGATGCTCACGTCAGAAATTTGTTTAAAGAGGTCAATGGGCTGACAAATCGAAAATGGAAATGAGGCCATTAGGATGACCCATTCAAAGGAACAATGAGGTGTAATTGGGTCAGTAGCTGATGTAATCAATGTAGAAATGGAAATGGAGACAAGTTTTACATTTATTTCTCTCACATCACAAGTAGACAAAGAAATAACTTTCGTAGTGAGCTAATCCGTATGCTGATTGAGTCACATAAAGATACAAACTCACTAAGATTACTCAACTTTATGAAATAATGTAACACCTATTATAAGACTAATATAACACAAAGTAGGTAAAATATGACCAAGTAGATACTGACGTGGAAATATACATATAAAAGAATTGCAAAGAATTTTGTAAAAGGCAAAGTTCATGAATTAAGCCCTGCATTGAAAGGGAAAGTAAGATGTCATTAATAATTTCGTGTATTTTAAAGGCAATGCACTGCAATAATAATCTTCATATAATAAATATTTACTTCAAACAGAAACCTCTATTACAGTTATTTATGTGAATAGGGAAAAAATGTAGGTTTAAATTCTTTTGTTCTTCCTTACCATAGTAAGAGATCACAAATAGAGGCTGTGTTGCCTGTTCCTCAAGGTATGGATGCAACATGTAATTGCAGCATGCGAGCTCGGTGCAGAAACTCGTGAGGAGGACACAAACCAAAGTGACCCATCCCGTTTGCCTCGTTTAGATGCAGGACAGAGAGAAGAACACTCACAGTAGTGTCTTCTCTCCCCTCTATCCAAAGTAAATGAGCAAGTGAGGAATAATACAACCGCCCCCAAGCTTGTGCCTACAACCTACAAAAGGGATAATTGAGTACAAAAGTAGTGCAGTATGTATTGTTCCTTTTCTTCAAAGTACATTAAATAAAAAAGTAAAAAATATCTAAAATTTTCTCACAAGTTTATGTACATACACGTAATATGTACATGTAGGCCTAAGTAATGTAACATAATACGTTGATGATTTATAACTGTTTTGTATGTCTGCTAGTAAATAAGGAAATTGCTATAAACATATTGTCATAGAGGTAAGAGGTTTTTGGCAAGTTCTTGCTTCCAATATTTGATATTGTTCCAAAAAGGTCTTGTCACAAAATAAAATAAGGAATGGTGTGGAGAAGGAAGCAAATGCTGAGAGGTGCATGAAGTATTAATTTTTCATTGTCACTTGGCAAACATTGAGACAACACAGCCTAACATACGCCTTGAGCTACTGACAAAGAGACTGCACCATATGCTTAAATAAAATTAAATGTTTAAATATTGTTTCAAAACTCAGTCAGATTATGTATGACTATGAAAAAGTTAAATATTGTAAAAGGCTGTGGTACCTAAAAATCACACAAGACAACTTATACACTAAATATAAAACCTAATAATTTTTACTCACTGACCCAAAAGAGGATGGTGAGGAGAGGTATCTCCTGTACAAAAGAAGTCATGTCTTTGCAGAACACTGACAAATACATCTTATCACAAAAATCTACAGCACTATGGCAACCAACAATGATGAATGGGAAGTTGCTCTCAACTTGCTCCAATAGGCAATGATGCTGGTTCTGAGACACATTAATTCAGACATTCGTACAAACCATCACTATTTTGCAATATATATATCTCCAACTGACAGGACTACCTGTTACTACACTTTACAACAGAAAAATTCTTGAATTTTAAAAAATATTTTTCTCTCTCTACATTGTGCCAAAAATTTAACTCTTAGCACAACTATGAATGGTGGTGGAGAAGTGGTGAACTGTAGCATAGCTTTGTAATGCTTGGAGCAATTTCAATCAAATGTAAAACATACAGGGTGACAATTATTGAACTATATGAAAAAAAAACTTTATTCAACATGTAAACATCACTACAGATGTTCGAGTTTACGTTATGACTTGTTCAGTATGCCTGCCATCATTGGTGGTGATATGGTGCAGACGACTAGCGAAATTCTGCATGGCTCACTGAAGTGTCAGAACATCGATGCTGTCGAAGATCTCCTGAATGACTGTTTTCAGCTCGGCAATGTTTTTGGAGTTATTGCTGTACGCCTTGCCTTTAACACAGCCCCACAAAAAGAGGTCACATGTATTCAGATCCGGAGAACATGGTGGCCAATTAAGGCCCATGCCAGTCACCTCTGGTTACCCCAGAGCCAGAATGCAGTCCCCAAAGTGCTCCTCCAAGACATCAAACACTCTCCTGCTTCGATGGGGTCGAGCTCCATCTTACATGAACCACATATTATCGAAATCATTGTCACTTTGGATAATGGGGATGAAATCACCTTCTACAACCTTCACTTACCGTTTGATAGTCACCGTGCCGTCAAGGAATATTGCACCAATTATTCTGTGACTGGACATCATTGCACACCACACATTCACCCGTTGAGGGTGAAGAGACTTCTCAGCCATAAAATGCGGCTTCTCAGTCCCCCAAATGCACCAATTTTGCTTAGTGATGAACTCATCCATATTAAAGTGGGCTTCGTCATTAAACCAAACCATACAGCACAAACTAATTCCCATCATGCCCCTCGGCCAATCATGCAGTTTGAAAGTATTAATGCAAACCATTCAGAAGTTATGACAATTTTATTTCATTTATTTCAATGATTGCCACCCTGTATATGACTCTTAATGTGGGTAAAACTACTATTAAGTAGTTAACTAGGTTAGTAGTTAATCAGGTTAACTGAAAATTTATCTGTGTGTGCTCTGTTGATAACTAACATCCAAACAACTCTATAAGGCAGTTCTGAGACTCTCTCCTGTTTGTACATTAAGCACATTATTAAATTTGTTCTGGTGCATTGCTCTTTCATATCTTTCAGGTAAGTCAAGTTTCCTCCCTTCTCTATACGTAATACCTATACAGGCTCATATTTTCAACAACACAGAGGTTTCTTTAGACTACACAACTATGAAAAATCAGTATTAGCCAAGCCTGTATAAGAGACAGGCCACACACCAAAGGGAATTGAAGAAGCTCTATAGGTAAATACACTGAGAAGGGGAGGAAGTTTGACATATAACACTTCAGAACAGGTTTAATAATATGCTCAATGTTCAAACAGGCTCTAGCCTGAATTGATTCATTAACAGTTTCATACACCTTTTGATGAGGTTAGTGTGAACATGGCATGCACATATAAATATTCACCAATAACTAATGTAAATATTTGTTTTGCCACCTTGTGTCATTGTTGTAACAAGCAAGTGAGCTGCCCTTTCCAAGATGGCGCCGCACAGTAAAACAGTAAATCAGGACGGCTCCGATAAATGTGACTATACAGGTGTTAACAATTGTAAGATGTGCGACAAAAAAGTGATTAAAGGTATTCGGTGTAAAGGCTGTCACCACTAGTTCCACGAGAAGTGCGCTAAATTAAGTATAAAATTTGTAAACGAGGACTACACATGGACTTGTTTCACGTGTGTTAGTGATGCTGTGGAAAACAAATTTAGAAACACCATCAAGGAAAAAGACAAAAAAATCAGAGTACCTCAAAGTGATTTACTTACTCTAAACAACAAATAAGCAGAGGTACACCTTCAATACAAGGAGCCAGGTGTAAACAAACCAGATTCCTTCTCGGTAAGAGAAGGAGATTTCTCGATTAAGGAAGATTATGGACATAAAGAAACGTCGAAAGAAGTCTTCTCAGTGTCTTGTAGAAATGATTCTACACACAAGATACAACAGAAAAAGAAGGTGAAAACATTCGGCGACAGCCACGGCCACAACATACGGGAACTCTTGACAAACAGTGTAAATAACGATGTTCAAATCTCAGGCATTGTAAAGCCTGGAGCCAGTTTTGACAATGTGATTTAAAGTGTTAACGAAGATAGCTCAGAACTCACAAAAAAAGACAGTGTGGTGATAATAGGATGTGCAAACAATGTTTACAGAAATGAAGCCACGGCCTTTGTTATGAAGCTGATCACAGTGCTGCAATTCCTGCATTTCACAATCGTAATTGCAACAACACTCCTACAAAGGTATGATCTTGTGGACTGGTCGTGTGTCAACAAAGAAATTCGATGAATAAATTATAAGTTTAAAAGTTTTTGTGCCAAATTTGTAAATGTAAAGCTCATAGATATTGATACTTATGAAAGAAAATGTTTTATACGCCATGGAATGCATCACAACGAATGTGGTAGGAAAAGGTTAGATGCGAGCATTAACGATGTACTTGAACAGATATCTCATGATAACAAAAACAGACCTGTTATTGCAATGGAAGATCCTTTACAGGGAAACTAATATGGTGGACCAATCCCTATGGAATTAGGTCCAAAAGAACTAACAAAGCGAGGGACCGTAAATTAGCAGTAAAGACTCACATTGGTGTAAACTTTGCTGACAGTTTAATCAGTTTTTTAGTCAGTAAAAATAGCTTCATAATGCACTTAAACATAGGTGGTGTGTCGGGAGAAATGATGAACAAATTATATGACTTAGAAATACTCTTAGGGCAAATAAACTCTGTAAGTCATATGTTTGAATGAACATTGGCATAAATGGGACAATGTCAAGCTACTAAATTCACTCTCAGGATACAAGTTAGCATCGAGTTTTTGCAGAAAAATGGGGTATGGGGATCATGTATATTAGCTGAACAGACACAAAACTTCGAAGCCAAAAGACTTTCGATTGTTTAAATGAGGAACAGGTATTCGAAAGCTGTTGCACTGAGCTGTCTGAATACAGTTTACTAATCATAAGCATATATCATGTCCTGCAATATTGGGCTCCTGGGCATTCATAGAGAAATTTGAAACTCTGCTAAGTAGGTTGCAGGTGGGGAAACCATATAAAAAGATTGTAATTTGTTCTGATTTTCATATAGATATAAGAGACAAAAACAAATTTGTTACCATCCTGAAGGATTTGTTGGCTACAAACCGCTTAACACTGAATTTTACTGAGTACACCAGGGTAACAGCCACTTCTGCCACAAGCATTGATAATATAGTGAGCAGCAAAAATTATGGGAATACAGAAAAACATTTATTAGAATTAGGAATATCTGATCACTCAGCACTTTTTATGTCATTGCCATACATAGACAAAACATATAGGCCCACAGTAAAATTGGTCAGCCAAGCCAAATATAGCCAGCCAAATATAAACACATTTATCTTGAAATTAAAGGAAACCCACTGGTCCTTCAGCAACCAGTGTTAAGTAAACAATAATTACAACACTTTCATATCTGAATTCAAGAACATTTTCAATGAATGCTTTCCCCTTTATCAACACATGATAAATACAATAAAAGTAAGACATGGATTACGGAAGGTATCAGGATCTCTAGTATTAGAAAGAGGGAAATGCATAAGGAAGCAAAAACCAACCATGATGCCGAATTTATTGGGTACAAAATCAAATTTAAAAAAATAAAAAAAATAAAAAATAAAAAATCAGGTAGTTAAACAAGCAAAACAAATGGCAAACAGTAAATATATAGCTAATGCCTCAAATAAATCAAAAGCAGTATGGCACGTTGTCAAGAAAGAAACAGGTACTGAAGAAACTAAACATTTTAATTACAAACTAGAAATTGGTGGGAATTGTGTTACTAACACTCGGCACATCTGTGAAGAATTTAATAAGTACTTCATAACCACAAACAAAATTCATAACTTCTTGCTTCCACAAATAAGACCTGATGCAGTACTGCTGGAATCAAGAGAGTTTAAATTTACTGCAGTATCATGTCAGGAAATAGCTAACATCATACAATCTCTAAAAAACACTGAATCTGTGGGCTGGAATGAAATTCCAACAAATATCATGAAGGTAGGAAGTGACAGCATTGCACCTCAACTCTGTAAAATAATAAACCAATCATTTGATGAGGGCTGCTTTCCAGACAGACTGAAATATGCTGAAGTCTGTCCAATCTACAAAAAGGGAAAACAAGATCATTTAGTAAATTTCTGCCCAGTGTCTATACTCACAGTTTCCTCTAAAATAGTTGAACGAATAGTATGTAATCAATTAGAAAAGTACAATAAAGAAAGTAACATTATTCTCAATAACCAGTATGGGTTTAAGAAGGAATGAAACACTTTACAAGCTGTAAATGAACTAATCTCTAAAGTAAGCAAATGCCTCAACAACAAACAAAGTGTATCTGCTATTTTTTGTGACCTCTCAAAGGCGTTTGACACAGTAAACCATAAGCTACTGCTCCAAAAATTGGGTACCTATGGCTTCCATGGAAAATCTATAATATGGTTTTCATTTTATCTCAGAAACAGACATCAAAGGGTGGTGATACATCAAAAGGGAGAGAAAACTTGCTCTAGCTGGAAAGAAATTCAAGCAGGCATGCCCCATGGCTCGATATTAGGACCACTTCTGTTCTTATATTACATAAATGACATGCATAGCAAAGTAAATACAGATACAATACTTTATGCAGATGACCCAACTGCTGTAGTCTGCTGCAAAAACACTGATGTATTAGTAAGGACCACGAAACAAACTCTACAAGAACTTGAACAATGGATAAAAAATAATGCTATGAAATTAAATCTTGAAAAAGCCCAGATCATACACTTCAAGACCAACAAACTACTGAATGTATATCGCAAATAGAATATTCAAGTAAAGAACTTACCACAGTTGATTCTGTAAAATTTCTTGGGATAACTTTAAATAAAAACTTGGAATGGACCGACCATGTGGACAGTTTACTGAAGAGATTAAATAGTTTAGTTTATGCAATGAGGGTACTACACAAAGTAATGGATTTAATGGTGAAGAAAACTGTATACCATGCTTATTTCATAACAGTTATAAGATATGGAATAATTTTTTGGGGTGCTGAAAAGACAAACCTCCTTCAAATCTTCAAACTACAAAATAATAATAATAATAATAATAATAATAATAATAATAATAATAAACGCCGTGGAGGCCCGGGAAAAGAATAGGCCTCCGGTATGTTCTTCCAGTTGTAAAAGGCGACGAAAAGAACAAACCACTAATAGGGCTAACCCCCCTTTTACTGTGATAACTTGGTTCAGGACAGAACTAAAGAAGCCTCGGACAAGTGCCGTCATGGTCGGGGACGACGCTTGAACCCTATGCCCGCCCACAATAGTAACGACACTGCTAGCCAACTGGAAAATGATTTAAATCCAAATAGAGGTGTTCTGCAGGATATGCTTCCTGTAACCACCCTAGAAGGAAAACAAAGACAGATGATGAGATGGTCAGATGAAGTTAACCGACAACTCATGTTCTGTTATTACCAAGCAACAAACCTAGGAACCAACACAACTGGATACAGATCACAAGTATACACAACATTTATTACCAGATACCCGGAATTAAAATTTTTAACGGAACAACGACTAGCTGCTCAGATCCATGTAATAATAAAAAATAACAGGATACCCCAGTCAGAATTAGAAAACATCAAACAACAAGTACAACAAATACTGGAACAAAATAATGTACAATTAGAAGAAGAAGAAAATACAATAATGGACTCAAACATCCCAGAGAAATCAAACAAAGAACAAAACGCATCAATTAAACAATCAGAGGAAAACGAAATCTTAAGACAGCCACCAGAACAAGCACAAATAGAACACGAAGTGACACACATGTTAGATATAGAAGAAAAATTTCTGCTGACATATATAGAATACAAAGACACAAATACAGACACTAGACCATTCTTGCAAAGACCACCAAATAACCCACAAGTCGAAACAACAATAACAACTATCAACACAATCATACACAACAAAATAAATGAAAATACAACTATGGAAGAGTTACAACTACTGGTTTATGTAGGAGCACTCACTACACTAAATATACACACTAGGTAGAGATCAGAACCAACCAACACACAGAAGAAACCCACAAAACCAGCATGGCAACACAGGATACAGATCAGAATAGAAAAACTGAGAAAAGACATTGGACAGTTAACACAATTTATAAGAAATGAAATATCAGACAAAAAACGAAAAAGGTTAGGTAAAATCCCACAACAAGAAGCAATAGAGCAATTAGATGAAAAGAAGCAGAAATTAAAAGCATTGGCCAAACGACTTAGAAGATACAAAAAAGTGAAAATAGAAGGAAACAAAACCAAACATTCAACACAAACCAAAAGAGATTTTACCAAACAATAGATAACACACACATAAAAATAGACAATCCACCAAACATAACAGACATGGAACACTTCTGGAGCAACATATGGTCAAACCCGGTACAACATAACAGGCATGCACGGTGGATACAAGCAGAAACAGACTCATACAAGATGATACCACAAATGCCTGAAGTGATAATTTTGCAACATGAAGTCACCCGAGCAATTAATCCTACGCACAATTGGAAAGCCCCTGGAAATGATAAAATAGCAAATTTCTGGCTAAAGAAGTTCACCTCAACACATTCACATCTAACTAAATTATTTAACAGTTACATTGCAGACCCATACACATTCCCTGATACACTTACACATGGAATAACCTATCTGAAACCTAAAGATCAAGCACACACAGCACACCCAGCTAAATATCGCCCCCTTAACATGCCTACCAACAATCTACAAAATATTAACTTCAGTCATTACACAGAAATTAATGACACATATAACACAGAACAAAATTATAAATGAAGAACAAAAAGGCTGCTGCAAAGGAGCACGAGGATGTAAAGAGCAACTGATAATAGATACAGAGGTGACATATCAAGCTAAAACTAAACAAAGGTCGCTACACTACGCATACATTGATTACCAAAAAGCTTTTGATAGTGTACCCCACTCATGGTTACTACAGATATTGGAAATATACAAAGTAGATCCTAAATTGATACAGTTCCTAAACATAATAATATAAAACTGGAGAACCACACTTAATATCCAAACAAATTCAGATAATATCACATCACAGCCAATACAGATTAAGCGTGGAATATACCAAGGAGACTCATTAAGTCCTTTCTGGTTCTGTCTTGCTCTGAACCCACTATCCAACATACTAAATAATACAAATTATGGATATAATATTACTGGAACATACCCACACAAAATCACACATTTATTATACATGGATGATCTAAAACTACTGGCAGCAACCAATCAACAACTCAACCAATTAGTAAAGATAACAGAAGTATTCAGCAATGATATAAATATGGCTTTTGGAACAGACAAATGTAAGAAAAATAGCATAGTCAAGAGAAAACACACTAAACAAGAAGATTACATATTGAATAACCACAGTGACTCCATAGAAGCGATGGAAAAAACAGATGCCTATAAATACACTCCTGGAAATTGAAATAAGAACACCGTGAAGTCATTGTCACAGGAAGGGGAAACTTTATTGACACATTCCTGGGGTCAGATAGATCACATGATCACACTGACAGAACCACAGGCACATAGACACAGGCAACAGAGCATGCACAATGTCGGCACTAGTACAGTGTATATCCACCTTTCGCAGCAATGCAGGCTGCTATTCTCCCATGGAGACGATCGTAGAGATGCTGGATGTAGTCCTGTGGAACGGCGTGCCATGCCATTTCCACCTGGCGCCTCAGTTGGACCAGCGTTCGTGCTGGACGTGCAGACCGCGTGAGACGACGCTTCATCCAGTCCCAAACATGCTCAATGGGGGACAGATCCGGAGATCTTGCTGGCCAGGGTAGTTGACTTACACCTTCTAGAGCACGTTGGGTGGCACGGGATACATGCGGACGTGCATTGTCCTGTTGGAACAGCAAGTTCCCTTGCCGGTCTAGGAATGGTAGAACGATGGGTTCGATGACGGTTTGGATGTACCGTGCACTATTCAGTGTCCCCTCGACGATCACCAGTGGTGTACGGCCAGTGTAGGAGATCGCTCCCCACACCATGATGCCGGGTGTTGGCCCTGTGTGCCTCGGTCGTATGCAGTCCTGACTGTGGCGCTCACCTGCACGGCGCCAAACACGCATACGACCATCATTGGCACCAAGGCAGAAGCGACTCTCATCGCTGAAGACGACACGTCTCCATTCGTCCCTCCATTCATACCACTGGAGGCGGGCTGCACCATGTTGGGGCGTGAGCGGAAGACGGTTTAACGGTGTGCGGGACCGTAGCCCAGCTTCACGGAGACGGTTGCGAATGGTCCTCGCCGATACCCCAGGAGCAACAGTGTCCCTAATTTGCTGGGAAGTGGCGGTGCGGTCCCCTACGGCACTGCGTAGGATCCTACGGTCTTGGCGTGCATCCGTGCGTCGCTGCGGTCCGGTCCCAGGTCGACGGGCACGTGCACCTTCCGCCGACCACTGGCGACAACATCGATGTACTGTGGAGACCTCACGCCCCACGTGTTGAGCAATTCGGCGGTACGTCCACCTGGCCTCCCGCATGCCCGCTATACGCCCTCGCTCAAAGTCCGTCAACTGCACATACGGTTCACGTCCACGCTGTCGCGGCATGATACCAGTGTTAAAGACTGCGATGGAGCTCCGTATGCCACGGCAAACTGGCTGACACTGACGGCGGCGGTGCACAAATGCTGCGCAGCTAGCGCCATTCGACGGCCAACACCGCGGTTCCTGGTGTGTCCGCTGTGCCGTGCATGTGATCATTGCTTGTACAGCCCTCTCGCAGTGTCCGGAGCAAGTATGGTGGGTCTGACACACCGGTGTCAATGTGTTCTTTTTTCCATTTCCAGGAGTGTATCTAGGATACAGACAAAAAATAGGAACAGATAATACAAATATTAAAGAAGAACTAAAAGAAAAATATAGACAAAGACTAACAAAAATACTGAAAACAGAATTGACAGCAAGAAACAAGACAAAAGCTATAAATACTTATGCTATACCAATATTGACCTACTCATTTGGAGTAGTGAAATGGAGTAACACAGACCTAGAAGCACTCAATGCACTTACACGTTCACAATGCCACAAATATAGAATACATCACATACATTCAGCAACAGAAAGATTCACATTAAGCAGAAAGGAAGGAGGAAGGGGATTTATTGACATAAAAAACCTACATTATGGACAGGTAGACAATTTAAGAAAATTCTTTCTAGAACGAGCATAAACTAGCAAAATACACAAAGCAATCACTTATATAAATACATTGGCTACACCACTGCAATTTCATAACCACTTCTACAACCCTTTAGATCACATAACATCAACAGATACAAAGAAAGTAAATTGGAAAAAGAAAACACTACACGGCAAGCACCTGTATCATCTAACACAGCCACACGTCGATCAAGACGCATCCAACACATGGCTAAGAAAAGGCAATATATACAGTGAGACAGAAGGATTCATGATTGCAATACAGGAGCAAACAATAAACACCAGATATTACAGCAAGCATATTATTAAAGATCCCAATACCATAACAGATAAATGCAGACTTTGCAAACAACAAATAGAAACAGTAGACCACATCACAAGCAGATGTACAATACTAGCAAATACAGAATACCCCAGAAGACATGACAATGTAGCAAAAATAATACATCAACAACTTGCCATACAACATAAACTAATAAAACAACACGTTCCCAGATACAACTATGCACCACAAAATGTATTGGAGAATGATGAATACAAATTATACTGGAACAGAACCATTATAAAAGATAAAACGACACCACATAGCAGGCCTGGCATCATACTCACCAATAAAAAGAAGAAATTAACACAATATCCATACCCAATACAACAAACATACAGAAGAAAACAGGAGAAAAAATTGAAAAATACATCCAACTGGCTGAGGAAGTCAAGGACATGTGGCATCAGGATAAAGTTGACATTATACCGATTATACTATCAACTACAGGAGTCATACCACACAATATCCACCAACCAGTACATCAACACAATACAGCTACATCCAAACTTATATATACAACTACAGAAATATGTAATTATTGATACATGTTCAATTATCTGAAAGTTCCCAAATGCAATGTAACATATACCGTACAGTTAAAAGCAAGACACGCTTGATCAAGGTCCGCATCACTTTCCATTTTTAACCAGACATAACATCTGAGAAAGGTTTTCTCATAATAATAATAATAAGAGCAATGACAGGAACCAATTGTAGACATTCATGCAGACCACTATTCAGAAGCCTGGACTTCATGACAATCCCTTCCATCTTCATATATTAAATATTTCTCTTTGAAAAAAAATCTCGCATCTGTTTTAAGGATATACATTCACACATGCCTATGAAACTAGACATAAACTGAAACACATGCTACCTTGTCACCGACTCACATTATATGGAAATACTCCATATTACATGGCTCTGAAGATCAGAAATAAGATAAGGTCAATATTTGGGGAATCCACATTGGAGACCATCGGCACATACTTAAAAAGCAAATGATATTATAGTCTAGAAGAATTTCTAAATGAATAAAAAGCAAATGTTATAGTTTAGAATAATTTATAAATAGGAATAGGGAGTAAGGATACAAGTACAAATGGTATACTTTCGAAGCTATATAGATACAAAGTATACACATTCACTGTATATTCATGTTTATATATAGAATCATAGTTTGAATGGCAGTTTGTGTACATCCATACTTCATAAAGGTGTGTGAAGTCTATGGTAATGATTTGATGAGTTACAAAAAGATTTAAAATATGATGTTGTACTTTCATTATAATAAGCAATGTATGTATTACACATTTCCTGTAGTATATAAAATACTGTAACAACTTAGGTTAAAGACTGATGAGTCACCAATGTTCTCAATCAAACGAGTGTATAGAAACATGTTATGTGACAAAGTATTTTATCTTATCCATGTGACTACTCAAAAACAAAGTGTGTTGCATTACTTACTGAATGCTCTGCATAGATGTCATATTTCTTGATTTCCAAAAAGTATTTGATTTAGTAACACAAGAAAACCTATCAACAAGAGTACAGCCATATGGGGTACCAAACAAAATTTCTTGGGAGGGAGGACACAGTTTGTTATGTTGGATAGAGTGTCACTGACAGATGTAGTAACATTTAGTGTGCATCAGGCATGTTTTTTTGAAACCCTTGATGTTCACATTGTATATTAATATACTGCCAGAAAACAATAACACTGTCAGACTTTTAGCAGATGGTGTTTCATATACTGAGGAACTACCTGAAAAAAGCTGCCCAAATATCCAGTACGATCTTGATTACACATCAAAATGGGCCAAAATTTGTGATTTATTTAAGTGTTTGAAAGTGTAAAAATGTGCATTTCACAAAATGCAAAAAGTTTGTATGACTACAGTAACAATGAGTTGCAATCAGTTCTGTCAGTGCATAAAAATACCTGAGTGTAACAATTTGTGCCTTCCCATGAACCATGGACCTTGCCGTTGATGGGGAGGCTTGCGTGCCTCAGCGATACAGATAGCCGTTCGTAGGTGTAACCACAACAGAGGGGTATCTGTTGAGAGGCCAGACAAACATGTGGTTCCTGAAGAGGAGCAGCAGCCTTTCCAGTGGTTACAAGGCAACATCTGGATGATTGACTGATCTGGCCTTGTAACATCAACCAAAACCGCCTTGCTGTGCTGGTAATGCAAGCAGCTGAAAGCAAGGGGAAACTACAGTCGTAGTTTTTCCCGAGGGCATGCAGCTCTACTGTAAGTTAAACGGTGATGGCATCCTCTGGTTTAAAATATTCCGGAGATAAAATAGTCCCCCATTCTGATCTCTGGGTGGGGACTACTCAGGAGGACGTTGTTGCCAGGAGAAACAAAACTGGCATTCTACGAATCGGAGTGTGGAATGTCAGATCCCTTAATAGGGCAGGTAGGTTAGAAAATTTACAAAAGGAAATGGAGAGGTTAAAGTTAGATATAGTGGGAATTAGTGAAGTTAGGTGGCAGGAGGAACAGGACTTCTGGTCAGGTGAAACAGGACTATAAATACAAAATCAAATACGGGTAATCCAGGAATAGGTTTAATAACGAGTTAAAGAATATGAACGTGGATAAGCTACTATGAACAGCATAGTGACTGCACTGTTGTAGCCAAGATACACACAAAGCCCACACCCACCACAGTAGTACAAGTTTATAGGCCAAGTAGCTCCGCAGATGAGGAGGAGTGTGAGGAAATGTATGATGAGATAAAAGAAATTATTCAGACAGTTAAGGGAACCGAAAATTTTATAGTTTGGGGGACCGGAATTTGACAGTAGGAAAAGAAAGAGAACGAAACGTAGTAGGTGAATAACGACTGGGGGAAAGGAATAAAAGAGGATGTGCCTGGTGGAATTTTGCACAGAGCATAATTTAATCATACTAACACTTGGCTTAAGAATCATGAGAGAAGGCTGTATACATGGAAGAGATCTGGTGACCCTGGAAGGTTTCAGACTGATTATATAATGGTTATACAGAGATTTAGGAACCAGATTTTAAATTGTAAGACTTTTCAGGGGCTGATGTGGACCCTGACCACAATTTATTGGTTATGAACTGCAGATTGAAACTGAGGAAACCACAAAAAGGGGGGAATTCAAAGAGATGGGACCTGCATAAACTGAAAAAACAAGAAGTTATAGAGCATTTCAGAGGGAGTGTTAGGGAATGATTGACAAGAACAGGGGAAAAGAATACACTAGAAGAAGAATGGGCAGCTTTGAGAGATGAGATAGTGAAGACAGCAGAGGGTCAAGTAGGTAAAAAGATGAGACCTAGAAGAAATCCTTGGGTAACACAAGAGATATTGAATTTAAATGATGAAAGTAGAAAGTATAAAAATGCAATAAATGAAGCGGAAGAAAGAGAATACAAATGTCTAAAAAATGAGATCAAGAGGAAGGAGGACAAATGTAAAGATGTAGAAGCATATATCACTAGGGGTAAAATAGATAATGCCTGCAGGAAGATTAAGAGAGCTTTGGAGAAAAGAGAACCACCTGTATCACCATCAAGAGCTCAGATGGAAAACCAGTCCCAAGCAAAGAACAGAAAGCAGAAAGGTCGAAGGAGTACACAGAGGGTCTATACAAGGGAAATGTACTTGAGGGCAATATTATGGAAATGGAAGAGCACGTGAAGAAAGATGAATAAGGACATATGATACTGCATGAAGAATTTGACAAAGCACTGAAAGACTTAAGTCAAAACAAGGCCCTGGGGAAAAAACAACATTCCGTTAGAGCTACTGATAGCCTTGGGAGAACCAGCCATGACAAAACTCTTCCATCTGGTGAGCAAGATCTACGAGACAGGCAAAATCCAATCAGACTTCAAGAAGAATATAATAATCCCAATTCCAAAGAAAGTGGGAGCTGACAGGTGTGAAAATAACCAAACTATCAGTTTAATAAGCCATTGCTGCAAAATACTAACACAAGTTCTCTACAGAAGAATGGAAAAACTGGTACAAGGTGACCTCTGTCTACATGCCTCTGAACTTGCCCTAATCTTATTTTACCCTTCTTGCACACAGGAGTCACCTGCACTTTTTTCCAGTCACTTGGTACAGTGCACTGGGTGAGCAATTATTGATAAATGCAAGCTCACTATGGGGCCAGTGCTGTAGAGTACTCTATGCAAAACCAATCTGGTATTCCTTTAGGACCTGTTGACTTAATTGCTTTCAACTCTTTCAGTTGTTTCTCCACACCAGGGATGCTTATTAGTAAGTACTCCATGTGGGAGTCTGTGCGATTGTCAAACAATGGTATGTTCACAAGATTCCCCTGCATGAATGATTTTCTAAACATGAAATTTAAAACTTCGGCTTTACTTTTGCATCTTCTACTGCCACACCAGACAGGCCACTAAGTGACTGATTAGAAAGAAGCCTTTGACCCACTTAGCGATTTTACATAGGACCAGAATTTTCTCGGGTTCTCAGGAAGATATACTGCTAAGGTATGATAGTGGTGGTAGTTGTAAGCCTTGTGCATTAGTGTTTTTACAGAAGCATAAATTTCTATTAACTTTTGCTTGTCATCAATTGCACGTTCTCTTTTGAACTGAAAGTGCAACAGCCATTGCTTCCTCAGCATTTTTCGTATTTTGTTGTTAAACCAAGGTGGGTCTTTTCCATCCTTAATCCACTTACTCGGCACGTATTTCTCCAGAGTACGATTTACGATCTGTTTAAACTTTGCCCATAATTCCTTTGCATCCACCACAATGGAACTAAATGATGTCAATTCATTGTCTAAGTGGGAAACTAACAAATGTCTACCTGCTCTTTCTAGCTTAAATATTCCAATAGTCTTGACTGAGTAATTAGCTTTAGTAACCAAAGTCACTATGACATCATCGTGATCACTAGCACCTGTCCCTATACTGACGCTGTCGATTAGGCCACGCCTGTTTGTAGTTACGAGGTCTAAAATATTTCCACTGTGCATCATGGGTAGTCGAACTACCTGCTCAAGCCTCCAACTAATCTTGCATGATTTGGGTATTAATGAACTACCAACTGTAGACTACCTGTCAATGACTCTAAAGCCATCATAGCAAAATCAAGTGGCTGGTAAAAACATCCCAAAATTAACTTAATTTCACCTACACCTATTACTTGTGACGAGATAACTTCACTGTCATATGTCAATTTGTCCTCCGTAGAGACAATACTTTGTCAACTGCAATGAACATACCTGCTCCCCTATGGCATCTAACCTAGAGTAGCAACTTTCCTTTTCATAATATTGTTACATTCCATTCTGGATTTTCCACTGTTTGATTAACCTATGTCTTTTTGATATACATTCCATGAATCGCTAAATATCTCAGAGCTTTCTACTTTGGATTTCAGCCAACTCTTGGTCCAGAATAATTTGAGGGTGAGAAGTTTCCTGAGGGTAGTAAAATCGGGAACTTTGTTACAAATACTTTGGCAATTTACTGATAAACTTTTGACAGTCAAAGTGGCTTTACTATGGATGCCGTCTGATTTCGCTATCTGTGAGTTGTCTGGCAACTGTTCATAAGATAATTTCAACCTACTGCTTAGCCTAAGGAAACCCCATGTGCACTTTCCCTAGTCTCTGATACCCAAGTAGCTCCTTCCCTTTGTGATACTCCACCCCTGACTTATCAAGGGGAGTCCTACAATGCCCCACCCAATAACACAGGTCCAAAAAACTGGAGCCAAGACTGTCACAGAGTCGACGAAGCTCCAAACCAAATGATCCCAGCAAGTGCTGCAAATTGCAAGCTCTGCTTGCATTCCATCCATGATGCTAGCAGCCTTCACCACTTCCACCAGCTGCCTGTATGAACTGAGGATGGCCTCAGAATCCAAGTAACAGTGTCACGGGTGCTGACATGAGCCACAACTTGCAGATGATTGCACCCTGCATGCAGGGCCTCCTCCACATTCTTGAGATTACAGCAACATCCTTTTACAAACAATAAAAAGTATGTAAAGTAACTCCAAATCAGCATGAATCATATTTAAATAGGGGTTTTGTGATGATTTGTGAAAGTGGGTCTAGTTAGTTTCGTGTTTGTATATAGCACCCCGCAACATCAATTTTAATTTATACAAGATGCATAATGCATTTCAAGTTGGCTACAATATACAGTAAAATACACATCTCTTAACATTTGTGTGAAATGTTCCATACACTGAGGGTCTACCTTAGATAAGGTATACGGTTCAGATAGATGGCAGTGTGGCAAAGATGAAACATGTACAGCCTATTGAGAGTGGTGAAGGGGGGGGGGGGGGGGGTGTGGAGATAGTATCTACAAAATATTTGCACACAATGTGATTTTAGAAACAGTAATATAGCATTGCAGTACGGAGGGTGAGGACATATGTACCACAGACATTAACAAACTGGAATTCACAGTACGCAGTTTCAGTAGATAACATTGATCTACAAACTACATATAAAAACCCTCCACTAAAGACTGTATTAAAGTAATGAGGGATAATTATTCACAACGGCAATGTGTAACAGCATAAAATAAATATATTAAATAGTGACACTTGTGAAACAAAGAAGTAATGCAATGAAACATGACAAGCATAAATCTGCCTTTTCGTTGGACAGAATTAAACTCTCAAAAAATTTCTATACATGGACACACACAATATTCTGCTCTGGAGGACTGTGTGTACATTATACATCATCACAGGTAGATATACAGGGTGGTCCATTGATAGTGACCAGGCCACATCTCTCTTGAAATAAGCATCAAACGAAGAAACTATAAAGAACGAAACTCGTCTAGCTTGAAGGGGGATACCAGATGGCGCACTATGTTTGGCCCGCTAGATGGCGTTGCCATAGGTCAAACGGATATCAACTGCATTTTTTAAAAATAGGAACCCCCATTTTTTTATTACATATTCATGTAGTACGTAAAGAAATATGAATGTTTTAGTTGGACCACTTTTTTCGCTTCGTGATAGATGGTGCTGTAATAGTCACAAATGTTTAAGTACGTGATATCATGTAACATTCTGCCAGTGCAGATGATATTTGCTTCGTGATACATTACCCGTGTTAAAATGGACTGTTTACCAATTGTGGAAAAGGTTGATATCGTGTTGATGTATGGTTATTGTGATCAAAATGCCCAATGGGCGTGTGCTATGTATGCTGCTCAGTATCCTGGACGACATCATCCAAGTGTCCAGACCGTTCGCCGGATAGTTATGTTATTTAAGGAAACAGGAAGTGTTCAGCCACATGTGAAACGTCAACCATGATCTGCGACAAATGATGACGCCCAAGCAGGTATTTTAGCTGCTGTCGCGGTTAACTGCACATCAGTAGCAGACAAATTGCACGAGAATTGGGAATCTCAAAAACGTTGGTGCTGAGAATGCTCCATCAACATCGATTGTACCCGTACCATATTTCTATGCACAAGGAATTGCATGGCGACGACTTTGAACGTCGTGTACAGTTCTGCCACTGGGCACAAGAGAAATTATGGGACGATGACAGATTTTTTGCGCGTGTTCTACTTAGCGATGAAGTGTCATTCACCAACAGCGGTAATATAAACTGGCATAATATGCACTATTGGGCAACGGAAAATCCACTACGGCTGCGACAAGTGGAACATCAGCGACCTTGCCAGGTTAATGTGTGGTGCGGCATTATGGGAGGAAGGATAATTGGCCCCCATTTTATCGAGGGCAATCTAAATGGTTCAATGTATGCTGATTTCCTATGTAATGTTCTACCAATGTTACTACAAGATGTTTCACTGCATGACGGAATGGCGATGTACTTCCAACATGATGGATGTCCAGCACATAGCTTGCGTGAGGTTGAAGTGGTATTTAATAGCATATTCCATGACAGGTGGATTGGTCGTCGAAGCACCATACCATGGCCCGCACGTTCACCAGATCTGACGTCCCTGGATTTCTTTCTGTGGGGAAAGTTGAAGGATATTTGCTATTATGATCCACCTACAACGCCTGACAACATGCGTCAGCGCATTGTCAATGCACGTGCGAACATTACGGAAGGTAAACTACTCACTGTCAAGAGGAATGTCATTACACGTATTGCCAAATGCGTTGATGTTGATGGACATCATTTTGAGCATTTATTGCATTAACGTGGTATTTACAGGTAATCTCGCTGTAACAGCATGTGTTCTCAGAAATGATAAGTTCACAAAGGTACATGTATCACATTGGAACGACCAAAATAAAATGTTTAAACGTACCTACATTCTGTATTTTAATTTAAAAAAAACATACCTGTTACCAACTGTTCATCTAAAATTGTGAACCATATGTTTGTGACTTTTACAGCACCATTTATCACAAAGCGAAAAAAGTGGTCCAACTAAAACATTAATATTTCTTTACATACTACACGAATATGTAATAAAAAATGGGGGTTCCTATTTAAAAAAATGCAGTTGATGTCCGTTTGACCTATGGCAGCACCATCTAGTGTGCCAACCATAGCGCCATCTGGTATCCCCCTTCAAGCTAGACAAGTTTAATTCTTTGTAGTTTTTTCGTTTGATGCTTACTTCGTGAGATATTTGGCCCGGTCACGATCAATGGACCACCCTGTATAGACATGCACATCAGAGTAACTGCAACATTAGTAGTAGTATGTGACATTTACCAACAAAAATGTGCAGTGTATATTATGTATGCAATGTAGGTGACAAATTGGACTCCATTTTACGTTCATTCTACAGTACTATACTCCACCTCAGAATAATTATACCTCAATATTTTAATGTTCTATAGGGTTTACACACACTTTGTAGATTGATGGTATCTACTCAATCTATGTGCTGCAGGTTCCAGTTTGTCAGTGTCCATGGCACATACAGGGTGTTACAAAAAGGTACGGCCAAACTTTCAGGAAACATCCCTCACACACAAAGAAAGAAAATATGTTATGTGGACGTGTCCGGAAACGCTTACTTTCCATGTTAGAGCTCATTTTATTACTTCTCTTCAGATCACATTAATCATGGAATGGAAACACACAGCAACAGAACGTACCAGTGTGATTTCACACACTTTGTTACAGGAAATGTTCAAAATGTCCTCCGTTAGCAAGGATACATGCACCCACCCTCCGTCGCATGGAATCCCTGATGCAGCCCTGGCGAATGGCGTATTGTATCACAGCCGTCCACAATACAAGCACGAAGAGTCTCTACATTTGGTACCGGGGTTGCGTAGACAAGAGCTTTCAATCGTCCCCATAAATGAAAGTCAAGAGGGTTGAGGTCAGGAGAGCGTGGAGGTCATGGAATTGGTCCGCCTCCTCCCATCCATCGGTCACCGAATCTGTTGTTGAGAAGCGTACGAACACTTTGACTGAAATTTGCAAGAGCTCCATCGTGCATGAACCACATGTTGTGTTGTACTTGTAAAGGCACATGTTCTAGCAGCACAGGTAGAGTATCCCGTATGAAATCCTGATAATGTGCTCCACTGAGCGTAGGTGGAAGTACATACTGACGAAACTAAAATGAGCTCTAACATGGAAATTAAGTGTTTCCGGACACATGTCCACATAACATCTTTTCTTTATTTGTGTGTGAGGAATTTTTCCTGAAAGTTTGGCTGTAGCTTTCTGTAACACCCTGTATAGGCAATACCTCTCCACCCCCAGTACTACAATGCTTTATTATGGCTAAAATTACATTATGTGTAAATATTTTGTAGATACTGTAAACTGAACCTGCATACTGCCCCCCCCCCATGATGCTTTCTCTTGGCTTAGGATTACTTTTTGCTAAGAAATCAAGTACGTTTTTGCAACCATTTACACTCTGAGTAAGCTAATGAACTAACTGTTCAAAATAATTTTCTGAGAATGCATTCAGAACAATTTCAGGTGATGATTTATGCCTACCTCTGACTTTAACATGAATTTTCGTCAACATATTGAGAGTAAATTGAAGTCGCAAACTAAAATGGTGTGAGTGGGGGTACCTGCTTGAAATAAGACTCAAGT